>NC_060140.1:413644678-413946644 GCF_021461385.2 Schistocerca piceifrons
ACGTGGAAGTTTGCGTTTGTATGTTTCACTTCATGATAGTCATTAACAGATAACGTAAACGAAAATCTAAGACAAATAAAGAGACAATATATTATTCTGAATCGAGAGAGAAGGTAAGCCTGTCACATTAATTTAGCAGCTATCCATTTATTTGCTGGGATTTTATTTCAGAGCCTGATCCTATTCTATTCCATGTTTAGATAAATTTTCGTTTACTTTACATTCTCAGTTGTTTCCTCTTCACCGACTGAGATTACGAAGTTAATCTGGTTGCTATATTCAAAGTTTTCTTTCTGTTAATAAGCATAATATCAAAATCATTTCTCAATACTTTTTCTTATTGATTATTCTAGCAATAAATTTATAATGTGGAATTATCAAAATGTCAAAATGACTTTCTGACGTTTCACGCACTTATATGCAGAAGTCATCTTTGGTATTCTGAGGAAAATGCTTTCTAAACATACGATAACGCACTTTCTGCATTTTTCCCCTTCTTTATTTTCTTTTATGAAACCGGGTGAAACATGTTTTAGAAGTAGCATTACCTAAAATATATGATAGACTCCTGCTGATGTGTGTCAGCTCAAACCATGCAACGCTCTTACAGTAATTAGATCAAATATTTTGTTCACACATTAACTTTCTCGTGTTTCGTATTACGCTCCTGGTGAGTTATTTCTTACCTTATTACTTTCGTTATATCCCTGTAATTTGCTTGCTACTTTCTCTGAAATTGATGCAGGCCTTCCACGTGCTTTTTATATTTTCACTTATCAGAAGCTAATGTTAATCTTTCCGTACATGTGTCTGTGTCCTGGTTCTATGTTTGCTTCTTTTCCCTTTCTGTTCAGTTGTTTAATCTACTCAAGTGCCAATCTTTTATATTTGTGTGTTTCCTTATCTAATCGACAGAAGTCTCTAAATTTTCTATTAATCGCTCTTCACCGTCTCTACGATCTCATTTTTCCACTTTGTTGTATTGCATTCATATTCTGCTTCAAAATAAACAGAGGTGCGTGGTGGAAGTTACTTATTTCAATAGTCAATAGCTCATCAATTATCACTACGGCTTTCTTTCTTTGCCAGTGTACACTTACTAATTACTGTTTTTGTGTGATTTCCGACATTACACAGGTACATTGTATTGTTTCACATTATAACCATCTAGTTCTCCAATCTTTGTATAACTATGACGTATTCCAGTTCAAATCTTCATGTGCCTCTCTTCTTACAATTACTTCTGTTAGATTTCAGAGTATTTCCTATTACCTGTTGAACTACTTCAGATGCTAGCTTCTTTGCCCTTCTTTTGTACTCTTTGTCTTTGACAATAATTCTGCCTTCGTTTTATTACTCCCCTATTCTGTTTCACTCTCATATGGCTGTTAATTTTTTTTGTCTATACAAGCTGACCATGAAATACGAAAAGAACCTAAGGATCATCAAAACTGGTGCAAGGGTAACATGAACGATTTTTTGTCTGGAGCTGTGTTTCCATCTTTTCTTGATGCCGCGAAGTGTGTTTTAGGCTTTGGATACATTGAATCAGATAAAACTCTTAAATGCTTGGACTATCGCCATTTTCGTGTTAATGCGCTGATTTCTGCAAACTAATGTGTACAGACATTTGTTGATATCTTGGCTAACCTAGGGTCTTATTCGAGAATTCATTACGTTACACCCTGAACACTGAACCACACATTAACAGGAATCTCTTGCTTATCATTGGAGCAATTTTTCCAGACAGATTTTCCTGTAAAGTACCTAAATATGTCTCTTAGAAGAAGACTTGTATCACATGTTTTCACCCTTCACACCAGAAATGTTTTCTTGTGCTCTCCTTCTTCATAGCATGCTTGATCGCTGGTACGGCAAAACATCTGCATCTCCGTCCTGAAAGCCGGAATCGGGTATATTAGGTAGTGTCGAAACTGTTAGAAGGTAGGGGGACTAGATATAGGCTTGTGAGTATGGACAGTCCAACCTATACACATAGAGAGTGCGGGTTCGCTAGTAAGAACCAATGGCAAATTTAACTATGCTCACGTTGCAGCTACATGCATTTGTTAGTACTGTTTACGGTACAGTGATGCTCCAGGTCAACATCTAACGTACAAGGTGGACATCTAAACCATGGTATTTGGAGGCGGTGAGTTAGAATCTCGGCCACAGCTATATACTGCCCAGCGTGGATAGGAGCTGAGCGTTCTTGCTGCGCAGGTATTCGATGGTGGCTAACGCTGGGTCAGCTCTGGCGACAGAGCCGTGTTTTAGTACTACACACGTCAAAAAAAGTTTTGCATCACTCCGGATTCCAGAACTTCTGAAGATAGACGTTGACTGTGGATATTGTACCGCAGACACAATCTGACTGTTGAAAGGTGTCACTAAACCCGCCCAAAGTTGTAAAAAACAACGCATGAGCAGTGCCTATTAGACCCAGAGGGCCCGACAGCCGGTCAGTTCCAGCTATTCCACCAGGAAGGAGGTACACGGCTCGTGTTGTCTATAGTTCAACCACGCCTAGACAGTCAGTACCGCTGTTCGATCGCGTCCGCATTGTTACTTTGTGCCAGGAAGAGCTCTCAACAAGGGAAGTATCCAGGCATCTCGGAGTGAACGAAAGCGATGTTGTTCAGACATGGGGGAGATACAGAGAGACAGGAACTGTCGATGACATGCCTCGCTCAGACCGCCCAAGAGCTACTACAGCAGTGGATGACCACTACCTGAGGATTACGGTTCGGAGGAACCCTGACAGCAAAGCCACCAAAGTGAAAATGGCTCTGAGCACTATGGGACTTAACTTCTCAGGTCATCAGTCCCCTAGAACTTAGAACTACTTAAACCTAACTAACCTAAGAACATCACACACATCCATGCCCGAGATAGGATTCGAACCTGCGACCGTAGCGGTGGCGCGGTTCCAGACTGTAGCACCTAGAACCGCTCGGCCACTCCGGCCGGCCCACCAAGTTGAATAATGCTTTTCGTGCAGCCACAGGACGTCGAGTTACGACTCAAACTGTGCGCAATAGGCTGCATGGTGCGCAACTTCACTCCCGACGTCCATGGCGAGGTCCATCTTTGCAACCACGACACTATGCAGCGCGGTAAAGATGGGTCCAACAACATGCCGAATAGACCGCTCAGGATTAGCATCACGTTCTCTTCACCGATGAGAATATGCCTTCAACCAGACAATCGTCGGAGACGTGTTTGGAGGCATCCTGGTCCGACTGAATGCCTTAGACACACTGTCTAGCGAGTGCAGCAAGGTGCTGTTTTGGGATGCCATCACGTTCTCTTCACCGATAAATGTAGCATATGTCTTCAGCCAATCATCAGAGACGTGTTTGGAGACAACCGATCAGGCTGAACGCCTTAGACACACTGTCCAGCGAGTGCAGCAAGGTGGAGGTTCCCTGCTGCTTTGGGGTGGCATTATGAGGGCCGACATATGCCGCTGGTGGTCATGGAAGGCGCCGTAATGGCTGTACGATACGTGAATGCCATCCTTCGACCGATATCGGCAGCATACTGGCGAGACATTCGTCTTCGTAGACGTCAATTCGCGGCCCCATCGTGCACATCTTGTGAATGACTTCCTTCAGGATAACAACATCGCTCGACTCGAGTAGCCAGCATGTTCTCCAGACATGAACCCTATCGAACATGCCTGGGATAGGTTGAAAAGGGGTTGAAAAGGACGACGTGACCCACCCACCACTCTGAGGGATCTACGGCGAATCGCCTTTGAGGAGTGGTACAACATGGATCAACAGTGTCTTGATGAACTTGTGGATAGTATGCCACGACGAATACAGACTTGCATCAGTGCAAGACGACGTGCTACTGGGTGTTAGAGGTACCGGTGCGTACAACATTCTGGACCACCACCTCTAAAGGTCTCGCTGTATGGTGATACAACATGCAATGTTTGGTTTTCATAAGAAATGAAAAGTGCGGAAAGGACCTTTATGTTGATCTCTACTCCAGTTTCTCTACAGGTTCCGGAACTCTCGGAACTGAGGTGATGCAAAACTTTTTTTGATGTGTGTATGTGGTGGCTGAGTAATGTTGTTCACTGACTCGGCAGAGGCTTGCAGCGAAGGCGGTTTCATCCGAAGAGCAAACCGCGTACTCTGACGTCTGTCTAATAAGATCTGGTGACGGTAGTTGCTAAGTGGACGGTGGCTGGTAGGGCGCAGTAAGACCCTCGGCCCCACTGATGCTAGATGCATGTCAGGCAGCAGGTCCCAATAGTGCAATATGCAGACCAGAAAGCAGACCCCACAGGAGCTAGATGGAGACCAGACAGCAAGTGTTTCCGTTATGTAATATTGATGGCTGCAACAGCGGACGATGACTGAGAGACGATGCATCTCTGGGCCGCATGGCGGTTGCCCACTCAACAGCGGTCATCTGCTCGATGCCCTCTCCGAACTGGGCAGGCGCTGTTTATACGCGCGCGGGCCCAGCATGTAGTCGTGTGGTCACCTCACGTGTCAGGAAGTCTTTGTGCCGTAACACTGAAGTAGCATCTTGAATTTCGCTATCGCCGCTGGTTGTCGAACTGTGATCGTACTGAGATGCTGAGACCTGACAGATGACGTAATGCTCAAGTAGCAGTGGTTTCAGCAATCGGCTGCGATTGTACGCTCATCTGCCGGTGAGCTGTAAGAACAGGTAAGCGGTGTTGCGTTGGATAATGCTAGCAAGTGCAAATTTCCTTTTGCTTGTGGACCTCCATTGTGTGTGCTCGAGCAGAGCAAGAGCTTTCTGGAAGAAAATGGCACGATGGCAATGAAGAAAAAAATTGCTTAATTATTTTATTTACTGTTGACAACAATGAAACAACAATGAAACCGCAGTTAAGAGTTTCAGCCAACAAGCGTACGTGATTAGAGTGCCAATAGATTGCAAAAAAGAAAAGACAGCAAGAATTATTACAGAATCTAAAACAAATATGCCAACTATGCAATGATAAAGCAAGAATAAAACCATATCTATACGTATTTGCTGCAACAAGTGAGGTAATGTTACCATTGCGTCCTCAATGTAATTAAGCAGAATAGTAGTTTGAATTGTCGAAGTCCATTGTTCTCGCTGACTTGGGATAGCAGGCTGATGATAAAAATACAGAAAACGAGCCACCATAGCCATATCATCAAAGAAATGTATTTCAAACGCCTGATTTCGGCGCAATACTTAAGGCCATGGGGAAGAATGCAGTTCATATGTGGAACGTTGACCTCCACTTTCTTTTGCCCATACCTTTCTTGCCAACAGAACGGGAACCTTACGTCCCCTTTTGCAGCAGATGCATTTGCATATAACTCTAGTCTTGTTTTGTCATATGTTGCTGTTTATCAGATTGTGTGTATTCAATAGTGATTCCTGTTGTCTGTCGCCTTATTTTTTATCGACAGTAAGTCTGATGATGTTAGCTGCCTGGTCCGGACTGGTAACTGGGGTTTGAAATGTTTTCGTGATTATTGTTGCAAAGGAACAAAAGAAGAAAGTGAGAGCCTGTAGCATAATAAGCCGCATGTCAATAAACGCGCCGTAGCCGGGATAATTCCGCGGAACCGGCGGTTGCGTAGCACGCGCTGCGGAAGGCTGTCGTGTTGTGGCTGATGCACGGCGGCTTAATCACGCCACCGCACAGCTGTGAGAGCCGTAACCACGTGGCGTGGCCGTGCCTCAGGGGACGTGTGCTGACCGACAACTGCACGCGTCAGCCGCCAGTAAGGGAATGGCAGCTGTCTGAAACCTATACATGTCTCTAAGCAGTACAGGTTTCAGTGAGAACATCGCTGTGTGGTATGTCGGGTTGTTATCAAATATGTAACAATACTTACGTGGCATTAAAACTGAGAGTTGGTAATGTGCAATAAAGTAATAAATAGCTCTATACTAGACACGAATTACAACGGAGGTTTCAGGGATACGAATGGCTCAGAGTGATGATTTTACCAGTAGGCCTACCTGCTATGTTAAAGAGACATGGAGATATATAACAAGTCTTTTGCTGAAAGCATTTGATTGTGTCAGCAACGCAATACTTTTGCATAACTTGAAACATCATCGTATTAGGGGGGGGGGGGGAGCACAACAATGGTACACTACATACCTGGCTAGTAGTAAGCAGAAGGCTGTCCTCGGGTATCAACGCACAGAGAAGAGGTCTGAATTTGACTGGGGTCAAGAAAAGTGGGGGCCCCAAAGGGATCTGTTCTGGGACCGTTGCTTTTCTTCACGTGTATCAATGATCTGTCACTAAACTTGATGACTGAAAAAATTTTCTCTTTGTAGACGACATAAGTGCTATTTCGAAAGACGGGGGACATAATATAAATGACATAAGCGATAGTGTAGTCAGTAACATCAGAACGTGGCTTAGCAGTATCAAAACGCAGTGCATATCGTGCATACTCTTGTAAAAGTAAAATTTTATTTTTCCAACGTTCGCAAACTGTCAATGAGGTCGATCATTTTAAATACTTAGAACTGATGACGCATGTAAGGCTTTCCTAGAAGTATCGCGTTCAATACCTTGTGCAGAAACTGACGGCTACTGTCTTCAGTATAAGAATGATGCATATTTTCTATGACACTGAAACGTAGAGGTGTGTTTACTTTGCTTACTTTCGCTTTGTTATCTCGTGTAGTGTAATATTTTGGGACAACTCTGCACACTCTCAGCACAAAAAAGGATGGTAAAGCTGATCTGCTATGACAGTTCATGAACACTGTCCATGCCGTTGTTGAGATGCTTCGGAATTCTGTCTCTGCCACCCCTATACCTATACAGGCTGTAACAGGTAGCAGCGCAAATATTTCATGTGTGGTACCTCGGTATGATCACACATCAGTGGTTTTTTTTTCTATTTCGAACAGACTTCCCACAAACACGTCATAAACTTGACGACCTGATGTACTCTGCATGGCTGTACTGCACCACTAAGTGGACTACGACTGTCAGTATGAATCACACATTTTGTGTCCAGGCATCCACACTTCTACATCTGACCTTCTGCCCAGGGGAAAATGAACATTTATGGCTTCCTCTTGCCACATGTACTTGGAGATACTAACCAATCTAAAAACACACTACTCCTAACAGCTATAATTATTAGAGTGCAAATGAAGCAAACACTAATGTAATGTTGTTCAGCACACCGTCCTCAGTCACCAACAGAGATATCTGAACTTAGACCTGTTACACACTGTAGTCTATCACGAGATTGATTGTTGACGATATTGACTAATATAGTAAGCACTAGACTGAGATAATATGTGCTTGGGAAACACTTCCTTAAATGTTGTACAGAATTACGTCATGTTTCACTATCAGTAGATTTCTAGCAATACCGAGAATGCTGAGTTATAAAAGTATACAAACTGAAAGATTTTCTTGCGGCACACTCCTATTCCATGCAGGAGTGCTTCACAGCAGTTGAGACTTTTTTGTGTGATGTGTTTTTTTCATGTTTTATGAATTCTTTATTCCTTTTGTTTGTAAATTTTCTAGCCAGCCTCTATAAACTTTGTACTGATTCGTTCCATGACCGAGCAGCCTTCGCCCTCTTGACCCTACGATACCTGATAAATAAGTAAATAAATAAAATAAGAGAAACCCGTTTGCTGTAGCCCGGTTTTACGAGTTTTCACAGGATATACTGTAGTACTAAGGAGTTTCCATGTTTTCTCTGCGTAGAGTGGCAAGTGGCTTGTATCTTGTGACGGTGCAGAATAGTATTCTACTGCATTCTGGGTTGCACAGTTTGCACGTATATAACTCTATTGACAACGATTGGATTAATTTATTTCGCACCATATGCTACACGAATACTTGAACATATGACGAGGTTCCGTAAATGGTTGTAAATCTAAATGTAAATACGTGAGTCAAGTGAAATGGTTTGATTGAAACAGTAATCCTCTCTGGGTATCCTGTTATGATCATTTCTCTGGGTATATATACTAATACTATACATTTCTTTACATTTTCTGTAACTTACGCCTAGGCTCCTGGAATTTTAGCAGTAAAACCCTCCGCACAACACATCTCTTGTAGGATCTGCCAATGGAGTTGGATGCGCATCAGAGTGACTCCCTCACACTTAATAGACGAACTGGTAAGGGCCCCAGATTGATGGGCAATATTTGAGACGGTAGTCTAAACTGTCTTTTCTATCCTTGGGGACCATGTCCACTCCTACAAGGAGTTCGCTTTTTCCTCGGCACGGTGGCGTCTACACCAGCAGCAAAATGCAGCGTGTTACACAGCTCGCAGTGTACGTTCGTCGTTGGAAGAGCACCAGTACGAGGTTGCCGTACACACCTGGCCATTAAACTCCCTGGATTTAAACCCAGTCGAGAATCTGTCGGACCATCGGGCTCTTCGCACCATGGATTCTCAACCGAGCGCGGCTGGCCACGGTTCTGGATCGGGATCGCGCCACGTCTCTGTCGGTAGATTTCAGAACCTCACTGAGTCTCTTGCAGCATATCCGCGGTGCAAAAGCTGGTTATTCAGGCTGTTGACAGGCTGTCACATTACTGTGACCAGACCGTGTACATTAATCCGACCACATGCTGTTATGTGTATTTGTCTATGTATTTCAAAGAACTAATTAACTGATGCTCAAAATCAATTATCGGCGTACTGCGTCTGACGCCTTCTTAAGTTATTATATTTCAGAGATGTCTAGGGTGTTACCAGGCACTTGAAGAGCGCTTTCGCGAATTTATTTATTTAAAATTGTGGGTCTTAAAAAATCTTTTCGTTATGAAACGTGTTCATTTTACGATGAACCTCACGCCAAGTTGTCTAGTGGATAAAACTCAGACATTGTAAAAAGTTTCTCGAAACTAAAATATTTCAAAACATAGAGCGCCTTGTGAAAATGACCTTGTTCATATAAATACATTCAGAAGGCTCATACTTCACAAAAACACAGGAAGCAGTAGCACATCTGTTTACATAAGCTAGACTTTTATAAACATTGAAAATCCACTTTAAACGGCGAATAAGGTACTGTGCTACTGCTTACCATGTTTCTGTGATGAAACAAGCATTTGTGAGCGATATATATATGGACGTAGCCATTTGCACTTGGCGCTTCATGCTTTTAAATATTTTAATTATGACAAAAATTTAATAATGTGCTGATTTTTATCCACATGACAACCTGTCACGTAAAATGAACACCTTTGATAACAAAAAGATTTTTTAAGACCTATAGATACAGCAAAGACTGTCAAAACCGGTTGTTTTAAATAAAGAAATATTAATGCGATCTTGTCAGTGAAATGCTTTTAGCAAGCAAAACAGATCGCTCCTGCGAGTTTCTCAAAATGAGGAAAACCAATTTCTAAATGTTTTGTCAGATGCTTTCCCATTTTTCACATCAGAAATGTTTACTTGAAGTCTCTTTCTTCACTGTATACTCACTCAACTGGTACCATACCTGTATCTACACGTACATATCTGCTGCGCAAGCCACCTTACTGCGTGTAGTGGAGGGTACATCTATCTCTTACCTCTTTCCTTGTTCTTTGGCAAATTGTATAAGTGAAGAACGACTGAAGACAAACTTTCGTATGACTTCTAATTCCCTAGATTCTATCGTCGCAATCATTTTGCGTGACGTGTATGGGAGAAAATGCCCTATAAGCAAAAAGAAAGAAAGAAAGTAAAAAGCGACACACCACGAAGAAAGTATCCAAATGCGCTGGAACTGAGTAGATGAAATGTACAAGAACAGACAAACAAATGATTATAGTTTCAGATAAATTGGATGACTTATTCAGGGGGAAGGGCTTCACTAATTGAGGAAGTTAATGAAACGTTGGTGCACCTCTGGCCCTCATGCAAGCAGTTATTCGGATTGACAAAGCTGTAGGGTGTCCTCATCAGGGGTTGTCCTCGTGAGGGGTTGTTCTCATGCGTCGTTTATTTTATTTTATGTTTATTTGTTTTTCGCGTTAGGTAGTAATATGTTTCCCGAATCTTCTTCGAATGTACGATCTCGGAAATTCAACAATAAGCTTATCCTTGATATATAACGCATCTCTTGTGACCACTGCCACTAGAGCTTTTTGAGCATTTCTCTTACGGCCTCACACCAACTAGACGATCACATGACGTAATGTGCCGCTCTTCGTAGGATCCTGTCGATCTTTTGTGACGTTACAGTCACATATCGCTATGCGGTGTTGGATTATTTCCCGTTTCTTTTTTTCCCCTTAACTATGCAGCAGCTAAGTACGCAGCTTTTCAGCTCAGGAATGAACCTTCAGATTGTCTTGACCGAAACGAGCAGATCCAGGTGTGCGTTTCTGCTCCTCATGGCTGGTTGCAGGGCTCTCTGTGTACGGGATATATCTTCCCACCAGACTGCTGTTAGCGGAAGTTGGCGAGGCCAAGCCAGCCCTGTGTTTTTGTCAGCATAGGCAGCATCGACTTTATAGTCTGTGCTAAGCCACCGCAGGTCCATAGAGAATCACTGAGCGAGACGAAAGGCACCCTTCTTAAGCAGATGTAAGAATGCGCTGCCACAGCTATGCGATGCGCAGTGAGAGAATTAGATATCTTTCATGCCAGATATTATCATCCATTGAAATACGTCGGTTCACCTCTGAGCCGTGTCACGATGTGCATGGCCAACGAGTGGGATACTGCTATCAGCCAATGGCAATCACTTCCATAATAAGTCACGTTCTGTAGTCTGTGGATGGGAAATTTCGGCAGGGGTCCCCTGTATTTACGTAAATTTAGAGAAACCCTCGGTGGTCGTTGTGGTGAAGGGTGGGAGTCCTCCCTTCCATGTAGTGCTTTTTTTTTTAGAAGGAGGACAGGACCAAAATTTTCGAGAAGACTTGCGGTGTGACGAGGAGGCATGCTTCACATAAAGTAAGGCATCTAATCCAGCTTGCGATTTTTAGAGTAAGTTTCGCATTTCCAACTTTGCGTTTGCACTATTCGCTTTCTAAGTAGCATACAGTTTCCGTGATATGCTACGTAACTTGTGTTGCCTCAGTAATTGTACTGTTTCGTGGATCTTGAATCCGCTTACGGCACAAATGCAAGGTGCACACATCAGAAGAGCTTATCATATTTCCCAAACAGTTTTTCAAATGGTTTTGAAGTACCCTCCACAGTGTTAGCGATCCAGTCATCATGCGTTTGAGCTTCTTGTGAGCTACTATTTACTGTAAATATTACGAGAAATAATGTTCATTTCATTAATAAGCGATTATCAGTCATTTTCTTTGTGATTCACGTCGAACTATGGGTCAATAAATAATATTGTTAATCGCAGACTTGCTTTGCATTTCAAAACCTAATTATTCCACAACTGAACCTGTTTAGGTTACCCTTATTGTTAGATAATAAATATGATCAAACATTTAATAATCTAATTTGTTGTCTTACAGTGACGGTGTCCCCGTTGCAAAACATGTGTCACTTCAGTACATTAAGATTTATTGGCAGAGATTTAAATAATTTGTATGATTGTTGTTTTGATCGATGTTCAAATGGTTCAAATGGTTAAAATGGTTCAAATGGCTCTGAGCACTATGGGACTTAACTTCTGAGGTCATCAGTCCCCTAGAACTTAGAACTACTTAAACCTAACTAACATAGCCGGCCGCGGTGGCCGTGCGGTTCTAGGCGCTGCAGTCCGGAACCGCGGGACTGCTACGGTCGCAGGTTCGAATCCTGCCTTGGGCATGGATGTGTGTGATGTCCTTTGGTTAGTTAGGTTTAAGTAGTTCTAAGTTCTAGGGGACTGATGACCTAAGATGTTAAGTCCCATAGTGCTCAGAGCCATTTGAACCTAACATAAGGAACTCACACACATCCATGCCCGAGGCAGGATTCGAACCTGCGACCGTAGTGGTCGCGCGGTTCCAGACTGAAGCGCCTAGAACCGCTCGGGCACACCGGCCGGCCATCATAATGACATTATTAGTATAACTTCAACTGAACACTTATTTCAGTCCCCTTCCCCTCCCCTTCCAAGCTCTCCTCACACGTTTCGTGCCATCTTCGTACACGTCAGCAGTCGTTATTGATCACGTCCACGAAGATAGGTGGATTACGAATGCCCTGGGATTGTTGAAGACCTTCTCAAAATGGTAAGATGTTTCGGTTCAATGACCTGTCGGCATAGATGTCATTAGGGATGGAAGCTGGAGTTGGAGAAACGTGAAGCAGTATTAAGCTTTGACCTTGCTTATTCACTGTCATAGCATTAGGGAAACGGCGAAGAGTCTAATTTGGTACAGTCAGATGCTGTTTTGAAACTCACTGCTTGCCAGATTAGATTGAGTCGTTTATTAATGATTGTGTTATCTTTATGATAATGCAGTCCGAAACAGCGACTTCTGTCATGTATAATAAGACTGCTCGTATCACAAGTGGTTTTACATATAAATGCTACGTATTACATCACAGAAATGACAAACAGAGTACAAGAGAACAGCAAATAATGATTTTCAAGCTATATTTCTTCAAGGTCCGCGCTTGAAAATTATCAATTTATAGTTCTTTTGATGTACCATATATTCGTCAGTCACATAATTGTTTACCCAAGCACCCAGAAAACAGATGTATAAAGGCTTAGAGTGCTGATTTGTAGCATGTGATATGCTTTTGATCGTATGTGAATTTTAATTTTGTCCTTGAACTTTGTACGATTCTATATTCTGACGTCTAATGTTAAGGAAGTATGGTGTTCTGGGTATTGAAGTTATGGTTCCGCGTCTGCAAACGTCAATGAGTGCCAAGTTTCTATTGACTGGAATAGTGGCACTAGCCATCCGGTCACCTTTAAGTGGCGGAGAGAAAACAACAGCAGCCAGCGGGGGCGGGCTAAGCAAATGGACCACCGGATGGGGGGACAGAGGGGGTGGGGACGGTCAGCCACGTAATTGCGGCCACAGCCGTAGCCGCCGAGAGCGTAAACAAGCCAAGCCAAGGCACGCTGGGAAGCCTAGCTCACAGGCGCCCACCACTACGCCGCGAGTGGCTCACCAATACTACGGTTACTAATGTGTTAACGTATTTCCACCTGGTGAACACTTGGGCTGGGTCTGTAATTCATTATTCTCCTAACTTTATTCGCAGGCCTCTTCCGGAAACTTATTTATATATGACATTACAATGAGGTGACGAAAGTCGTGGCATAGCGATATGTATATGTACAGATGGCGGTAGGATCGCGCACACAAAGTATAAATGGGCAGTGCGTTGGTGGAGCTGTCCTTTGGAGTCAAGTGATTCATGAAATAACGTTTCCCATGTGATTATGTCCGCACGATTGGGACTAACGGACTTTAAGCGTGGGGATGGTACTTGGAGCAAGACGCATGGGACATTCCATTTTGGAAATGGTTAGGAAATTCAATATTGCGAGATCCACAGTGTCACGACTGTGCCGAGAATACAGAATTTCGGGTATTACATCTCACCACCGACAACGCACTGGCTCACGTCCTTCACTTAACGACCGAGAGCAGTGGCGATTGCTTAGAATTGTATGAGCCAACAGACAAGCAATACTGCGTGAGATAACCGCAGAAATGAGTGTGAGATGTTCGCCGAACGTATTTCTTAGGGCAGTGCGGCGAAATTCGGCATTAATGGGGTATGGTAGCAGACGACTGACACGAGTGCCTTTGCTAACAGCACGACATCGCCTGCAATGCCTCTCCTAGTCTCGTGTCCATACCGGTTGAACCCTAGGTGACAGGAAAACCGTGGCCTGGTCAAATGAGTCCAGATTCTATGTAAGGGCGGATCGTAGGGTTCGAGTGTGGTGCAGACCCCATGAGGGCATTGACTCAAGTTCTTAACAAGGCACTGTGGAAGCTGGTGGTGGCTCCGTAATGATATGGGCTGTGTATACATGGAAGTGACAGGAACCTGTGGTGCAACTGAACCGATCATTGACTGGAAGTGTTCTGTTCGGCTACTTGTTCCCAAGAAACGACGGAATTTTTGTGTATGACAATGCGTCATGTCACTGGGCCCCAGTTGTTTGGAAATTGATTAAAGAGCATTGTGGACAATTAGAGCGAATGATCTGGCCAGCTAGATCGCCCGACATGAATCTCATCGATCATTTATTGGACATAATCGAGAGGTCAGATTGTGCACAGCATCCTGCACCGGCAACACTTTCTCTATAGAGGCAGCATGGCTCAATATGTCTGCAGTGGACTTTCAACGACTTGTTGAGTCCATTCCACGTCGTGTTGCTGTACTACGCCGGACAAACGGAGGTCCTACACGATATTCGGGGTATCCCATGACTTTTGTCCTGCAGTATATTAGCATAACGACTTTTTGTTTCATAGTACAGCACTGATGACAGAAATATAAGTTTTCGGAAGTAGTCTGCATTTAAGGTTGAAAAAAAAAACTGTAGCTGTTTGGTTGATCTTCTTACCCCAAAGAATGGACAATGCTCTGCATCGAATGTCTTCACTGCACACAACGTGCTTTTCAGACTTGCCTTGGTGATAATCCTATATTTCATTTCCAAAATATTTTGACACTCATTTCCCTTGTTTTAGAGTGTTGTGTGAAGGAGCGCCCTCTGACGGAGCACATATTTTTGCTGGTTTATATTCAATTAGCAGCACCTCCCTGCTTCGGTTTTTCCTTCTTCTATTCTTGACGCTATTTCTGGTGTATAAACTATTGCTTTTACTGTTAAAACGACAAGACGACGATGAAAATTGCGTACAAAACTCGTAAAAGACATTGTACCAAAAAATATTAATTATGTTTCCGAAATATTAATTCTATATCTTCAAACATAATAAATAATGAAGCCAAATAATGTCCGTTTTGTGTGAACATACAACTATATTATATGTAAATCATAAAATTTACGAAGAAACTTTTAACTTCATGTTAATCTCATGGTGAATCATTTTCAAGTACAGCTGGAATTAGTTGTTTCAGTGTCAATTTTTAGTGGTGAAAGGTCGAAAAATAAAACTTACAAGAATGACATGTAGAACGGTATAATTTATGCAAATGAAACTACATGGTTCCAGAGACCCTTTCCAGTATGAAATAACTATGATGTAGACACTGTGGAATCTCCTAATATCGTGTCGCACCTCATTTTGCCCCGCGCAGTGCAGCAACTCGACGTGGTATGAACTAAACAAGTCTTTGAACTAAGAAGGATCTATTAGACTAGATGAAGAAAAACGAAGTGCTCAGATTAATTACGATGATAAAAATGCAGCCTATAGTCCCTACTGTTTAATCAAGACATCGAAGAGGCAATGATGGAAATAAAAGAAAAGTTCAAGAGTGGGACTATAATTCTGGTTGATAGGGATTTCAGTGATAACATTCACTGAAGATGCTGGTATCTTCAGGGAAAGTAAAGAAGAGTATTGAGCCATGCTGCCTGTAAATCCATCCACAATTGTGAAAGTGTTGTCAGAGCAGAATTTTGTGCACACCCTGACGTCTCTGTTATATCCGAAGATGACAAGGGCCGATAAGGGCGAGAACTACCGCACAATTAGCTCAACGGGTCATGCATGCAAGCTCCTGACAAGGACTGTATACGGAAGGAAGGAGAAGAAAATTGAGGATTTGTTAGACGATGAACAGTTTAGTTTTAGGAAAGATAAAAAGAGAGGCAGTTCTGACGTTGCGTTTGATAATGAAATCAAGAGTGAAGGAAAATCAAGATTCGTACATAGGATATGTCGACCTAGAAAAAGAGTTCGACAATGTAAAGGGGCAAGATGCTCGAAATTCTGAGAAAAATAGGAGAAAGCTGTACCGGAAGACTGCTAATAAACAATATGTACAAGGACGAAGAAGGAACAGTAAGACCGGACGAAACAGAATTATTAATTAGGGTGTAAGACAGAGATACAGCCTGTGGTCCCTACTGTCCAATCGATACGTCGAAGAAACAATGACGGAAATAAAAGAAAGGTTGAAGGGTGGGATTATAATGCAGGGTGATAGGATATCAGTGATAAGATTCGCTCATGTGACATTACTATCCTAAGTGAAAGTAAAGAAGAATTACAGGTTTTGTTGAATGGAATTACCATTCTAATAAGTGCAGAATATGGAATGAGACTAAACTTGAGAAAGACAAAAGTAATGAGGACAGCATAAATTATAGTTGCGAGAAAGTTAACAACAGAATTGCTGATCAATAAGTAGAAGAAGTTAAGGAATTCTGCTATCGAGAAAGTAAAAATGTACGATGCAATGAGGACTTAAAAACAGTCTAGCACGGGCAAAGTGGGCATTCCTGGCCTAGAGAAATTTTGCTGGCACCAAACATTGGTCTTGACGTGAGGAAATATTTCTCAGAGTGTACTTTGGAGGTATAGCATTGTATTGTAGTGAATTAAGGACAGTCAGAAAGGCAGTCGGAAAAGGCAGTCGGAAAAGGCAGTCGGAAAAGAAAGTCGGAAAAGGTAGTCGGAAAAGACAATCGGAAAAGATAGTCGGAAAACCCAACAGAAGCGAACCGAAGCGTTTGAGATATACTACAGAAGAATTTAGAAAATTAGGTGGACTAGTAAGGCAAGGAATGACGATGTTCGCTGCAGAATCGGCGAAGAAAGGAATTTGTGAAAGGGTGATAGAACGTACCTTAAGACATCAGGGAATAACCTCCATAAGACAGAGATTGGGATAAATCCATCAAATAACTGAGTACGTAGGTTGCAAGTGCTACTCTGAGATGAAGAGGATGGCGCAGGAGAGGCATTCGTGGTGGGCCGCATCACACCAGTCGGAAGACTGAAGACTAAAAAAAAAAAATCTTCTCGTGGTTGCATTTGGTCTTAGATTCATTTTTACACATGACAATTTACGATCACTTCGAACAGCGGAGAGGGAAGAATTCCTGGAACGATAGAATATTCGGAGAGTGGAATGTGCTGCCCGTTCCTCGACTTAAATTCTATCGAGCAAATGTGGCTTGGGTTGGAGAGACGGATTGAAGCACGTCTACATACATCTCCGACCACCCGGCAGTTGTGATTTGCGTTGGCGGAGGAATGAAACACCCTACCACAGGAGTTCCTTGTGACCGCCGTAGCCGTACATCGCAGAGAAACCATTTGTTCTGCGGTGCTCTTGCACCCTAGTAAGAATTATGTCCCGGCCTTTGTTATGTCCAAGGGACCATCATAAATCACAACGGGTTCAGCATTATTACTGTCTTTGAATAAAAGTGTCGTTCCTTTCATCTCATTGTTTATTCTTTCAGTTATCTTGTGTACTGTACAGTGGTAGGTCTTTCTAAATAAGACCCAAGTTTCATCGACCTATGTTACTTGGCTGTGACATATCACGAGTAAGGTACTTCCGTCCTTAACTTTTTCACAACGATGTGGATTAGAAATTCGCGACAACTGTTTTAAAGTGTTTGAAATGGAATCCTTCGTCTTGCACGGTATGGATTTCTGTCATCGAAAATCTCTTTCTGAATAGTCATTTGCCCACAGGATATAGTTGCAGTATTCCACTTTGTAACGGACTTACAAGTAATCTTGCATCCTCCGTGTATTTCAGCATTTCAGCAGGGTGGACTGTGTTATCATGGGGCAGTGTGTTTTGTGTACACTGTTCATTTGCCTTTATTCTTTGAAGGCAAGCTTAGCCCTTACAGGGAACGTCACTTTATAGTATGAAGGTTTGTTATCACGTGGTCATTCCCGCATTTGGAATGCAATACTGCGATGCAGTTCAACGACTACGTTGATACGAAAGATACTAAATCTGTCTAGAAGCGCTCATCCGTCATCTGATGACTTTCACCAATAATCGTGCTATCTTTGAAACAACTGTGAGATCTATTTCGACACGGACATTACGCTACCATTCTCACACTATCTGTCTGGCCTTTAGTCGTAATTTACGAAGAATCGACTCGATTTTCTTGTTTCTGTTTAACAGTACAGATTCCTTTTTTGTATCTTTCACATAATTCGAGACTTACGGACTCTGATATTGGATCGCTTACATCACTAGACCATTTACTTTGTTGACGGATAATTACTTAGTTGATGAGAACAACAGCCCTAACTCATTCGTTTAGCTGAAGGTCCAATTGTGAGTTTATTCTTGCCAACTTTGTATTTCAAGGTAGGGAAGATAATATCTTAATTTCAATTGTTAACGGCTCAGCCTTAGCTAGTAACTAATAAAATACCCATGATTGCTCGAGTAGAATTATTTGTATGCCCCTGAATTACAGGAAAACTGGGGAGCATTGAGGCATAGCAATAGCTACGAAGACATTTGTAAAGTAACTGCGATGGTAAGAACTACATTGTATCAGTCTGATATATTTGTTCCAATGCTACCCACATTACCGGTGAGATTAAGGAAACGTTAATACTCATAGGGCAAGATAACTTCTGAAAAATCCATTTACTTCCTATGAAAAACACTGTGAAACACGCCACGAAAGTCAGTTACCCTATGACCAGCTATTTTGATCCGTAATAGTAATCCACGAATATAGAAAGTATTATACATTTCACGCGTTTTGCGATAAAGGTTACAGGAGGAAGTTTATTTTAAAGCTAACGCAGTTAACCACTTGTTACGCTGGGAAGCTGATCCACCTCCAGCGAATCCTGTTGCTTCTGACAGAAATCTGTATTCCTCACTCGTTCGCGCAGGTTACCTTAGTTGTATGAAAATAATTACTTTTAAAAGCGCCGGTGACTTCGTCGCGCACTCATGAAAACAAAATAAAAAGTTTGCGCTTCCTCCAGCGTAGGCTTTTCCATCAGGCGTAAAACTTCGCTAATTTTGTTTCCGGAGTGGTCGTTCGGAGCGGAGTGCGAGAGACCCCTCACTCCGCCTCGCCCCTTGTTCGTCATCAGCATGCCACTCTAGACGGGATGAAAGGGGGAAGAGGAGTCGGGAAAAGGACTGATAAAAGGAACACTGGCGGCTGTCGCTACTGCAGCCTCATTATAAGAGGGATAAGGAATTCAAAACGCCTTGGAAAATACTGCCTCTCTGAGTGCCCATCAAACAGTAAACTAGGTCAACCCTAACAGCTTAGTGGATGAAGCAAACATTCCGATGTGACCTTAAACAGGACTGAACACTATATTGTGGCAGCTAATGACGAAATTGCAGCTATGCGTGGCATTCGTTCACTTATTAGTGTTTGCACACGTGTGTGCTGATCGACCTGATCTCCTTAGAAAATGTCGCGCTTTCTTTCGTCATACTGGTGTACACGTTAACTACACTGGTGTTTACTGCCAATTGTTGTATGAAACGTAGTAACATTACGAGTATGTCCTGGGAAATACCGTGTCAACAGAAAAGTTTCGAATAGATTGTTGTGACCAATTATAGACATGGTGACAATTAATTAGATTACCCGGTTATTTCTATTTAAAGAATATTTTTCTAGCTGCAACTTACTGTGGCTAGCAACTCCCGTAAAAATATATTAGCTTTAGTTTCATTTACGTTTTCGCTATGTACTTGTTCGAACCAAAAGCTTTTGAAGTTAATGACTACCTGCACTTATTATGCCGTCTATTTATCCATGGTTCTTCAAATATCCCAAATTTTTTAGCGACAGCTTTTTATCTGAACGAAAGAAGTAATAATGACGATTAATGAAGGTAAAAAACATATTTGTAATATTAGTTGTGCAGTCTGTTACATAAATTGTCGTACCATCTCTGTAGGTCAGAACTCCAATTTTACTCATGTGGAACTTAGGAAAAAGGGAGGATTAATGATGTATACAGTTGTCTCGTTCCGTTTATTAATGGGTGAAGGTCTTAAGGCGATTGGAATCCAACAACTATCCTGTTATCTACATCTACAGCCAGATGATTACACTGCAATTCACAATTAAGTGCCAGGCAAAGGATTCATCGAACTACTTTTGAGCTACTTCTCTGCCGTGTCACTTTCACAAAGGTCACAGGATAAATGAACTCTTAAATTTTTCAGTGCGAGTTCTGATTTCTCTTGTTTTATTATGATGGTCATTTAATTATGAGATTCCCAGGACCATTTGCAGCATAATATTCCTGAACGTTAAAATATATCGATGGTCAGATGGATAAAGAAAACAAAACGCCTCTGCTCTCACACTAAAGTCCATTTGCACGCCATCTGTGCCCATACATTGTTTTAGGATGATCTAGATCAGACTTAATTCGACTAAAAGTCACACGGAACAGGTGGTGGGGCATTGAGTTCTCAAAACACTCCGGCTGACATTTAATTTCCTGTAAAATTGTCGAACGCTCTCCTCTTAGACTGACTTTGTAACTATAATATCCTTTCGTAGTCGTCACAGAAAATATTGGTCTTCCAACAGAGTGGATCGGCAGCCTCCCATGGACGACATAACGAGGTCACCCAGCCATTGTGTCCTCCGGGAAGTAAACGAGTTTGGCCGACCACTGCCACTTACAGCAAACGAGGAACCAGGGCTAATTAAAGGCCTTTTTCTTGTGGCCTCCTTCTTTCCCACACAAAGGCGGACGAGCCATGACGACAGACTGATGAAAGAACTCATAAACACGGTCTCCTGGCCGCTCCTTCTTCGCCTTCTTCGCGCAACCCCTTGTTGGCTGACTTCCGCTGTTTGTCCTGCAGATTTTGTGGGAATGAGAAAATTACCAATTTCCTGTAGTTTTATGTTAGTGACGCGAAACATATAAGAACTGACATCTGTTCGTCTGTGATTCATTTAGAGATCAGACAAGCGTCTTTCAAATGGCCGAAACTGCAGGAGACACTGTATGCGCCTGCTTAAAGATAAGAAGACATAGCTGTAAGATCAGAATAGGGTAACGGAAAATCAGTCTAATTGAATTAAAGGCACTGAATATGAGGGTATAAAACAACTGTCATTTCTTAAGAAGCCAGGGAGTTTTACTAATCATTATGGAATCCCAAAAAAGAAGATATCAATATGAGGCTTCCTTTTAATTGAAATTAAACGTTTTGCAAAATGAACTGAGAAATGTGGAAAACATTTAAGCCAAGGCCACGATTACGCTGCAGTCGCAATGACTGTGCGTCACAGACAGTTAATTCCACCTTGGCGACAAGCTTTGCACTTTCATTTAGATTTGGGTTTTTCAGTTTGAGTTCAAGTTCTTCACCCACTTGGGGTCTGACAAAAGCATAATTAAAATGGTCCCAATAATAATTACGATAAACATCTACTTTACTTTCTAATCTGCATAATTCTCATTGAAAATACTGTGCATGATAGGTTCATTTAGTTCATGATTTAAATACTTTACTTCCTTTTGTGAATAATGTGAGGTTTTTGTGGGAAAAGGAATTATACGTTCATGAATGAGTGTAATGGTCTGTTCTGGCGTGTTTTGGTATTCGAATTTTTCTCACGTTGTTTACAGGTGACATTCCCTTAAGTAGTAATATATAGATAAGGAACGCACGCGAATCCGTCACTTCATGTAATCAAACAACACTTTCTTACAAGCATGTTTCATCTCTTTCCCACCCATTACATGGTAAAGAAATATTGCATCTCTACCCTCTTCACCAGTTCTGGTTGAGATTTCCGAGGACGTCTGTGCTTCACATGCTCTGCTTCAGTTAGGCATTGCATTTGTAAGTCTTGGCCATCTTTGGTGGGAAAATAAGGAAATTTTCTAAGATATCTTTCTGTCTATTTACGTCCGTAGAATAATAACATTTCAGTCTGCAGATAAAAATCAATATTACTCCTGCTTCCATCTCTGTATTTCATAATGTACACTACTGGCCATTAAAATGGTTACACCACGAAGATGACGTGCTACAGACGCGAAATTTAACCGACAGGAAGAAGATACTGTGATATACAAATGATTAGCTTTTCAGAGCATTCACGCAAGGCTGGCTCCGGTGGCGAGACCTAGAAAGTGCTGACATGAGGAAAGTTTCCAACCGATTTCTCATACGCAAACAGCGGTTGACCGGCGTTGCCTGGTGAAACGTTGTTGTGATGCCTCGTGTAAGGAGGAGAAATGCGAACCATCACGATTCCGACTTTGATAAAGGTCGGATTGTAGCCTATCGCGATTGCGATTTATAGTATCTCGACATTGCTGCTCGCGTTGGTCGAGATCCAATGACTGTTAGCAGAATATGGAATCGGTGGGATCAGGAAGGTAATACGGAAAGCCGTGCTGGATCCCAACGGCCTCGTATCACTAGCAGTCGAAATGACAGGCATCTTATCCTCATGGCTGTAAAGGATTGTGCAGCCAGGTCTCGATCCCTGAGTCAACAGATGGGGACGTTTGCAAGACAACAACCATCTGCACGAACAGTTCGACGACGTTTGCAGCAGTATGGGCTATCAGCTCGGAGATCATGGCTTCGATTATCCTTGACGCTGCATCACAGACAGGAGCGCCTGCGACGGTTACTCAACAACGAGCCTGGGTGCACGAATGGAAAAACGTCATTTTTCGGATTAATCCAGGTTCTGTTGACAGCATCATGATGGTTGTATCCGTGTTTGGCGACATCGCGGTGAACGCACATTGGAAGCGTGTATTCGTCATCGCCATAGTGGCGTATCAGTCGGCGTGATGGTATGGGGTGCCATTGGTTACACGTGTCGGTCACCTCTTGTTCGCATTGACGGCACTTTGAACAGTGGACATTACATTTCAGAAGTGTTACGACCCGTGACTCTACCCTTCATTTGATCCCTGCGAAACCCTACATTTCAGCAGTATAATGCACGACCGCATGTTGCGGGTTCTGTAAAGGCCTTTCTGGATACAGAAAATGTTCGACTGCTGCCCTGTCCAGCACATTCTCCAGATCTCTCACCAACTGAAAACGTCTGGTAAATGGTGGCCGACCAACTGGCTCGTCACAAAACGCCAGTCACTACTCTTGATGAACTGTGGTATCGTGTTGAAGCTGCATGGGCAGCTGTACCTGTACACGCCATCCAAGTTCTGTTTGACTCAATGCCCAAGCGTATCAAGGCCGTTATTACGGCCAGAGGTGGTTGTTCAGGGTACTGATTTCTCAGGATCTATGCATCCAAATTGTCTATAAATGTGATCACATGTCAGTTCTAGTATATTTGTCCAATCAATACCTTTTTATCATCTGCATTTCTTCTTGGTGTAGCAATTTTAATGGCCAGTAGTGTAGTTCCAAGTAATATGAGTATTTATCCGCATGATTCTGTGACCGTTTCCCTGAAACATAATCGCTTTTTTAATTTCGATACGCAGTCCTTTTGTACGAAATGCCTTTACGTTATTTTTGTCGTAGCCGGCATTGTATTTCCTTTTTGGAGCCATAGTAGTATTTCAACTGCTGGTCAAATGAGAGACAATGAATGCCAACAGTTATTGTTAATGCCAACAGAAAGGAAGAGGACAAACGTATCAACAAGGTGGAGTATTGAGTCAAACAGATTCCGTGCGGATATGAGCAACGCGAGCTGAAACGAAATAAGTGAGTGACATATTTGGTTTCAACAACGAACAGCGTAAAGCGCACCCCAATTTCTACCATTTATAGGGCCTTGATGTGTTTCGTTTCAACACCAAATGTAATAGTCACTGAAATAAGAAAAAAATGTAAATTTTGAAGTATTTGGTTTCAACAACTGACGATTCAGTTCTTGAGTATACTGTTCAATAGAATTAAGGGAACACATGAACCAACGTCTGGTATTCTAATCTGTTTTGGCACAAGTGGTTCCTGTGGTCTTATTGCTTGGCTTGAGGTCTCTGCTTTCAATGCAGGCAACAATTAAAACAATTCGCGATCTGTTGCCCGTGTTACGTATTACAGATTTAGGTGACCCACAGAAGCAGGTGGGTACCGGTGTCCCATCGCTTTCTAGTGAGGCACACGGGTGGCAGTTGTTATTTGTGGACGTTTATTCAACCAAATATACCATGAGACGTCTTAAGCAATGCAAGTTGCAAGGGCGGTGTGATAAATACAGAAAGGATGGTCTTTCTATCATGTTCTTGCAGATGCCAATGCCTCTTCATGTGGCATCCATAGGCCGGGGACAGTTACAGGAAGACACAAGGTGAGTTGGACAAGGTCGCCGACGAATTACAACCCCACGACGATGCCCCTAACTGGCCATCTCTGCGTCGTGGCTAGTACGTTTACCGCCAGAGCACTGCAAACCGATCTCAGAGGAGGGTACAGGAGCCCCCGTGTCCGATCAGACTGTAATGAACAGGTTACGAGAAAGCACCCGACGTGCTTCTCAAGTAACCTGCTTGACATGAGGCCATCTTGCAGCTCACCTTTCGTCCTGTCATTTCCATGTCAACTCGCAACTTCATGACTGGCGAAACGTGTTATTCACGGTTTCCAAATATCCTCTGACGCAAGGTGGTGACCGTGTTAGTTTGTCCAGACCCGTGGTGAGCGGTGCCTCTCAAACGTTATCCAGGAAATCGTCAGATTTTCAAGGGTCTCTGATATTCTGGGGAGGTTTAATTGTTGACAGCCATACGGATCTTGTCGTCCATTGTGGTCTTAACCGCCAGGCAGTACATCGAACAGATCATGTTGGATTATTTGGCCCCTGCTGCATTTGGTGATGGGCCTTAATTCCTTCTAATTCCAGGCCCCAGGTGGCGGGTGTCAGCAGGGATGTCTTGCGTAGCCTGGATATCGAAATAATCGAATGGCCGACAGTGAGTCCCGACCTAAACGCATCGTACATATGTGCGACATGCTTGACAGAAGTGTTCGTGGTCGTACTGTTCCACCAGACTCTCCAAGAAAACTCATGGACTCTCACTGAAGAATGGGAACGAGTACCACAGGGTGACGTCCATAGCCTTATACGGAGCATCCTACTTAGGTCTCTCGCAGTGATAAACGCTCACAGGTTGGCGTACACGTTACTGAAGCTCTCAAATTCCAATGAAAAGCACACAGGATAACGGGATGAAGATTCAACTTTGTTTTCGACAATTTACGGATATTTCATTTATTTTTATGTGAAAGATCGAGGATATAAAGTAAACAAGATACCATTCCTCAATTATTGTTCAAAGGAGTATGGCAGACGTCCAAACTCATGTTTTCCTAATTATTTTGAGCAGTATAGTTGCAGTGAATGGTTCGTCCAGATGCAGCGTAAAGTTACTTCCTCTGGCATGAGTGATCAAAATTTTAAACACAGAAAACCGCAGGGAGCGCCAGGGTGTCTTGGACGCAGCGTGGACTGCTTACAAGAACACGTTTACTAACAACTAAATGCTGCTATTAGCCGACCACGATGATATTGTTCTTGGACTCCCGTGGCCATTATCGGAAACACGCGGTGGCGTTACAGTAAACAAGTACAGTGCTGGGTAAGAAAAATACATCCCATTGTGAATGGTATCAAGCCAGTTGTGCACATAAAATCAAGTGGTTAAGCGTGTCCTCGTGAAATACCACGATAAAAACTCACGACATCCCTGCCAAAGCGCCCTCTCTCCGAGGTGCAATAATATTGTGACCGACAAATATGAAACTGCACAGTGCCTTTAGATGAAACTATCAATATCGGGGTTTCATTAGTGTGCACTGTGCGTTGAGATTCTTTTGTCTGGACTTGTTTAAGTGGGCTTAAATTTCTACTTCTTCGTATATCGTCATTAAGTATTCCTTCTTTATTCCATGAATACGAAGTTGTTTTCGATACTGTATACCGTGTGACTGTTTAAAGCTGTAGGAAACCATCACTTTTAATGCCCCCAACTGTAGAGACTTTATAATATTTTTTTTCGAACAGTGTTATTGGACACGTTATTGTGTCTGTGAATGATGCAAAACTAGTATTTGTAATGGTGGAATTCCACTTGAAATTACGCTGATTGAAGATGCCCTCTTTACACAGTGAATAAAGCTCCTGAGAAAATAATTTCATTACGTGATCTTATTTCCCGCAGACATACTTCGTCCAAAGGATGTTCTTTGGTACCTGAAATGATTCATTGTTGATTATTGATTATGTTTCTCATAATTGACCCTAACCTTATCTCTCGTAAGTAGTTTCCAGATTACACGTTATCAGCTGGACAGAAATATCAAATCGTGGATTGAGCCATAGTTTTAAAAGACTTGGTTTTGGTGGGCTGGTAACGTAACGTTATCACAAAAGATTGTCACAGTGACGAAATAGCTGCTGCTCTGAAGTTCTAGAGGCAAGCTTATCTTCTGTGATCCGT
Organism: Schistocerca piceifrons; assembly: GCF_021461385.2. NCBI lineage: Eukaryota > Metazoa > Arthropoda > Insecta > Orthoptera > Acrididae > Schistocerca > Schistocerca piceifrons. The sequence goes on from NC_060140.1 coordinate 413,670,935, forward strand.
AAAAATAATTTACTAAATTAATATAAAGCCTTCCTAGGTACACATTGCAAGCAACATAAGAAATACTTACCATGGAACAGATGATTAGGCTGAAGGCATAAAGCCGTCTCCTTCGCTATTGTTGTGCGAGGCATTTGTGCATGGCCTCTTGGTCACTCAGTTATACAGTAGTTAATTTAAATAAACTGGCGAAAGGAATAAAATGGAAATAAAGATATGAGACTCTCTTTAACGTTGCAATTATTATGGGATGCGAAGGACACAAGTGTTTAACATGGGATAATAAGACAACGCTTGTCGTGCCCTTGGCACAGTCAAACAGACACATGCTATGTAAATTTAAAAATTTTATCAGATCCTAAATTTTTGGTGAATGAAATTCCGGCTTGCTAAATCAGATCAAGAAGCAAATGCATTACGTATACAGAATGGAATCTGTCGCACATTAATCGTAACAGCGAACACCACTTCACTACATATTTCACCCCAGTGCCTAAAAAGTTGCACTGTTCGAACATGGCTCGTCAATCATATAGTCGTAGAATAATATTAGCTTTTGTTCTAGAGTAGACAATGGGAAGAGTTGTGAATAATTACGCCTATAACTTCACCAATAGCTGATATCATACACAGCTCTTTCTTTTCTCAGGATAATTCAATGCAGCCGCGGTCATTAGCACACCATCGAACGAGTGCACCAACCCCGATTAAAAGTTAATTGCAGTAAAATTGACATTTAGTCCTGCTCAACACAAAATTCTGGTGCTCGAACCACGATCAGACATTGAATGGTGCGAACTGATCGCTGTTAAATTTGACCGTTGTTCACGCTGGGTTTTCACGAGATGATCAGTGTTTTATAAACATGCTGCATTAAGCTGGCGTCGAGTTCCTATGTGCTGAGACAGACTCAAGGCATCGTATACCATACCCTATAACTAGGACGAACACAGAAAGTTTATTAATTTATGAATAAAACTTAACAGGAGTAGAATTAAATTGTGCCTCCACGTGTGACAACATTACCTGTTTTTCTGTAAGATGGGGCCCACATGACACTCGGATTTTTGTAATTTTTTATGCTCATGGTAGCTCAAAACTGAAATACATCTCTCCAAAAGCAGGTCGATGGAGCTTTCAAAAATTCTCGAGAAAATCGACTTCTACGTTTTCCAACCATGTTTATAATGCCGAAACAAGGTATATTTTTTTTCGACAAGCAATGTGGCAGTGCATAGCATGCTTGCTCGCAGCATGTGAAGCGAAAATACATAAAGAGAGAAAAATTAAATCTGTAGTTTCTAAATCATACCACCTTTATTAACAATCTTTTATAAGAGATCAGTAATTAAGAATTTTAGTTTGCAATCAAAACTAGATTTTTATATTCCGTATATAATTACAAATAAGAAGACATAAAGTTTTCATAAAATGACTATTACGTGTGCTAATTAGCATATATTTGATGAATTTTATTTTTAAATGGCATAGGTATTCGGAATAAATGAAAAAAGAAAACAATTAACGACCGAAACGAGGCTCTCTACATTTATTCACTCATACTGCAGCCGTTAGTTCTTTTATTTTCAAGAACTGATGCGTCCTCATCAAGCAATTACGAAGTATTTCTCGTATGTAGAAAAATTTGGTGTTCTGCTTTCGTTTTCCACTTCACCATGCATAAACGAACGGACTTGTAGTGACGTAGGAACACGCTTGCTTTTTTTGACGAACATGAGAGCATGTGACAATGACGTCCCTCACCAGCGATTGTCAAGAAAATTTGTGAAATCGCACGTGGCCACCTATATACATATATCTTTGCATCTTCAGGGCACCCTCCATTGCAACATCTAGAGTTAACTGAGGTCAACCGCCTGGAGTGGCCGAGCGGTTCTAGGCGCTACAATCTGGAACTGCGTGACCGCTACGGTCGCAGGTTCGAATCCTGCCTCTGGCATGGATGTGTGTGATGTCCTTAGGTTAGTTAGGTTTAAGTAGTTCTAAGTTCTAGGGGACTGATGACCTCAGAAGTTAAGTCCCATAGTGCTCAGAGCTATTTGAACCATTTAACTGAGATCGGATGTATGGATAGCTGATGATGGTTTGATGATCGGTGATTAACGTTGGTACAACACCGAGGCATTTTGAACAGTGTTTGCTTTTAGCCATGATCACGGAAGCTTTGTTATCTTGCTTTTTGGCGGAAGTTGGTATAATACGGCACATGTAACACTCAGGCGAAAGCATACCCTGACTCAAGAACAATCTCGAAGAGAGTAGAACTGAAGAAGTAGGGTTTTTCCCCTTTCAAAACTCGTAAGCCACATGTAGGACCCCAGCGCCCGCACTGCATGTTGCTCGAGGCCGTACTCGGCTCAGAGATCTTAGGCAGAGAAACTAACACAACAACTGCAGCTGTGGAGATACCGAAGTGTATTACTGGGAGTATCTCTGGAGAGTCAAGATGCTCTTGAGTAGTAGCTGTGCAGTAAGCATAATTTTTGGAAGTTGGCAAATCTGACAGACAACTTTCAACTTTTAAATCTACGCTACTTTTATTATTCTAATCATTTGACGTTATTCATCACAGCACAGTGGAAGCTACGGTTTTCTCTTTTTGTTTGTCTGTACTCGTACTGTACATGTGTAAACTTGAATTTTCCATGTTCTTTTGTGTAAAGTACAGGGTGTTTCAAACAGAATGACCTGCTTTCGGACAGTAATAATTACGAAGGTCTAGAGTTTCAGAAGGTCAGTCTTCTCGGTTTTTAGCCAGTCGGAAGTAAGATGGTTTCCGCTCAACGCAAGGTGTTTTGCGTGATGCAGTTTGCGAAGAGTGAGTCAGTGTTTTTGGTCCAGTGTAAATCCACATAGCGTGCACGTGTGGGGGCTACAGAACCCTCGTGATACTACTGAACACTAAAGACACTCATCTAAAGTGAACGGGTTTTTTGTGCCATTTCCCAAGAAAAAGTGTAGGCCCACGGTCCCTTCTTTTTAGTGGAAAACACAGGGCCTGGAATGAAGTGTCTTCAAGTACTGCACAACTGGCTCTTTCATTCTGCCAGGAAGTTTTATATCAGCACAAACTCCGCTGCAGAGTGAAAATCTCATTCTGGAAGCATAGGTAAAATGTTAAGGTTTTATGAGTATTTTGCAATTCATCCCATGATGGTAGTATGTTTTTATCAATAAATATGGAGTTTTGAAATCGTGTCATTCTTTTTGATACCCCCTGTATTTTAAATGTCCACTGTGTCATGATTTTACAGTGTCAGTTTCAGATGCACTACAAAACGACCGAAATATGAAAGCTAGAAGCGGTCGTGGACTAAAACAATGAACATATCAGCAGCTGCAGCGACTAGCCATCAGTTTACATATCAGTACATTGACGGAACTTTTTAAGCGGAAAATGTGTGTACCTGTCGGGACTCAGGTAAAGCATCGTGCTGCGCCGTAAGTGGCAATATTTAGCGCTGTCGCTGTTCAGGTCGGCTTAACGACGAGTCGTGTGGAGGAGAGAGTGGTTGGGGTGAGGTCTCCCGCTTCGCCTGTCCGCCCACTGGAGCGCAGTTTGCAGCCACGCTGGTGGACGTCGCGCTGTCGCACCGACCCCGGCGCACCCAGCCCTCAGCTTTGTGCAGCTGTCTGCCGCAGCACGGTGCATGCGGTTCCCTGCTGCAGCCGACAGCCGACTGCCGATAACGCGTCCCGCTGTGTCCAACGGACGGCGAGTCGCCACACTGCGCTGCGCAGATAAAAAAGTTGCTCCGGGCGTCTTGCTCGCGTTTATTTGGACTTTGCCACTGTAGAAACAGCAAGAAACGTTACAAAATTAAAAAAAAAAACAATCTCTGAATGTTACTCCAGGATGTCTCTGTGCGTTATTAAATATGTACGAGGAACAATCTATAGAGCTTCAATTACCACCTCGAAAAAATGAAAATGCGGCCATGGCACTTGGTGTTAGACTAGTGGATTGGCGAGAGCGGAGCCGTTTATTATAATAACAATAAACAAAATAGCCTCAGACTGCAAGTATGGTTTTATAACGTTTTTATCCCGTGATCGATTTAGAGTCTTTACGTCTCATTTTCAGATGAGACTGAATACGACGACGAGGTATACATAGTCTGTTACCCAGCGGCGAGGTGTCGCTTTGTGTGGAGATGTGGACCTAGATGTGCACAACTGCTACTCAGTTGACATTCTGCTGTGATCTGAGCCACTAATACTCAACATCTGTTATATGTGAAGTAAGGTACAACTGAAAATGAGGCGTGAAGTATCGAAAGCGGGCCTAGAAATGGTTCAAACGGCTCCGAACACTATGGGACTTAACTTCTGAGGTCATCAGTCCCCTAGAGATTAGAACTGCTTAAACCTAACCAACCTAAGGACATCACACATATCCCTGCCCGAGGCAGGATTCGAACCTGCGACCGTAGCGGTTGCTCGGTTCCAGGCTGTAGTGCCTAGAACCACTCGCCACTCCGGCCGGCTGAGCGTAGAATAAAAACGTCATAGAATCGTAGATTTTTGAACCGAGTACGGCCTTAGCAATGAGCAGTGAGGGCGCTGGGGTGCCACATGTCGCTTACAAATTTTGAAAGGGGAGAAACCCTGCTTCTTCAGTTTCACTCCGCCTTAAGAGTTATGAAAGGCGAAAAGCTCTGCTTCTTAAGTTCTGCTCTGTTAGAGACTGTTCATGAGTCAGGGTGTACTTTCGTCTGTGTGTTATGTGTGGTGAATTATACCGATCTCCGTGAAGAAACAATATTACCAAGTTCCCATGTTCGCGGTTAAAAGCAAACCATGTTTAAAATGCCTCTGCGTTGTACCAGCACGCACATACAGTGTGAGCTGCATGACAGTGGGTTGCATGACGCGTTGAATTGTCTAGCTGGTAGATGCCTTGTGCCAAAGAAAAACAAGGTACATCGAGAGGAGGGCGTGATCCCCAAGGGTAGGTGCATACTTGGTTTAATCTATTGTGCCTTCCAGAATGACGAGATCACCCAGCAGGGAATGTGACAAAAACAGTCCAGGTCCATAACGCTTCCTCCTCTGGTCTTACTCTTCCAACGAAAGGGGTTCGGGCCTTGACGACAGCTTGATGAAAGAACTGACAGCCGGCCGGAGTGGCCGTGCGGTTCTAGGCGCTACAGTCTGGAGCCGAGCGACCGCTACGGTCACAGGTTCCGATCCTGCCTCGGGCATGGATGTGTGTGATGTCCTTAGGTTAGTCAGGTTTAATTAGTTCTAAGTTCTAGGCGACTGATGACCTCAGAAATTAAGTCGCATAGTGCTCAGAGCCACTTGAACCGTTTGAGCCAGCCAAAGAACTGATAAACACCGTTTCTTGCCTTACCCCTTCTTTGCCTTCCTCGACCATGCCCTTGTCGGCTGACTTGCGCTCTTTTGGCCTGCAGATTTCTTGGGAATGAGGAAATGAGCAGTTTCCTGTAGTTTTATGTTAGTGATGCAAGGCCTGTAAGAACTGACAACTGCTCGTCTGTGATTCATTTCAGTACTAGCTACGCTACAGTGTCGTAACCAAGTGTCAACAAGGGAGGACTGAAGTACAGACAAGCTCGGAGATTCTTTCATGTGAGGGGGAAGCAAAAAACAACTGATTCAGCATTTCGAATACGTAAGGAGCAGACAGAACGCACTACACCTTACCTAGTTATGTCATGAAACGTCTCTCAGGATGCAAACTTCGCATGAAGGAACTCCCTGGAACTAGAAAAGGCTCAGAAAACGAGAGCATATTCGGTCACGTGTGGCAGTCGTCACGTCATCGCTTTCTACAAAACATCTACCCTTCTCAAGCTCATTCTCGTAGTGAGGCATCACACGTATCAGGGAAGACCAGATCTGTTAAGCTGCAGGATGCTGAATTCAAGCTGCTTCCAACTTCGAGTCCACTGGTTATGGAGTGAACTTCTGATCTACAACCCGCAGTCCTGATGGTCACAACGGTGACTGAGGATGCAGACGGCCTGATCTTAAGTGGATGAAAAACAGATCTGCCGATCTACAAGGTTCAACTTGGGCACTCGGCACCTGTGTCTGAACCACCGGGGAAGCACAAGTCCTGCCTTACTGGTTGCATGCTGGGACCGCCACTCGGTCTGTCCTTCGCGTTGCTATTGAATCTTCCACCCTGACGCGATCTCGACAAACGACTATAGGAGTATGCAGTGTTCTGGGAAAGAGCCTAAGCGCAGCTTCGCTTATCGAGAGCGCGGAGGCTCCAACAGCCACGCTGAGCTGCGGAGAGGCATGGCCGCCCTTCCCTTCCACGGACAGCGAAACTTGCCACAGACAACGCCATGACTTGTCCTCACCAAGTTCCACGCCGGGCACTGATGTACCACTTCACGCTTTCAAGCAATGTGGACTCAGCACGGTCGCTGCTACACAACTTTGGGAAAAAGTCGCAGAGGGTCCGACAGCCGATCAGTTCCAGTTATTCCAGCAGGAAGGAGGTACACGGCTCGTGTTATCCGTAGTCTAACTATGCCTTGACGGCCAATACCGCTGTTCTATCGCGTCCGCATTGTGCCAGGAAGGGCTCTCAACAAGGGAAGTGTTCAGGCGTCTCGGAGTGAACCAAAGTGATGTTGTTCGGACATGGAGTAGATACAGGGGGACAGGAACTGTCGATGACATGTTTCGCTCAGACCGCCAAAGGGCTACTACTGCAGTGGATTACCGCCGGAAGAACCATGTGCTGACCACAAGCGCCTGCATATCCGCATCGGTCGTCGGTCGGTACCGTTGGGGTTTCCCAAGGCCTTTTCGGTCGGAGCATGTTTCCTTTAAAGCTTTATAAAACTTTGCACTTCGACGCTTACGAATACTAAGCTGTACCTGTGCTTCGCATTCTCAGCCAAGTGCGGAGATTTAAGATTTTACCTTTCGTGCTTCACATGTGCTACACACTGTATCCCTGCTTATCCAAAGCACAAAGCAAAATTTTCATAGGCAGAATTCATATATCACATTCACTTCTGGATGTTTCTCTTTGAAAAGGTGATATATTTGTTTAACATGTAACCTATCATCCAAATGTTTAATCTCAGAACCAGAATAATGGGTAGATTTTGCGGGAAATGGTTCAGTGTGATTGTGTATGAATTGCAGAATTTGTAGTGGGGTTTTTCGGTTACTCGGATGAAACCCAAGTTTATCGTTTAGTCTTTCCTCTCTAACCAGTAGATTGTTAATGTGGTATGTTCTCCTTTGAGACACTGCATGAAGACTCAGAAATGTTCGTTAGCATACCCTGTACGTCGACATTCGCAATTGCAAGAAACACATGATATTTGAATGCAGATTGTCTTTGATTCGGTCACACTCACTGATACAGAGGAAACATTCCTTTCGGTACCTATAAAAATACATGGAAAAGAGACAGTAATTGGAGCTTAACATTACCTCCATACTTAACAATATAGCTTCTGTTATACTGTGATGCTTTTCTTGCCCATAATCAATCATACAATAAATCTTCATTGAACCCTTTACCGATAACATCCTCCAGTTCTTTTCCCTCTGGCTGTGATATATTCTGTACCTTTTATTCCAGCCATCTTAACATTATTTCTGCCGTAATTATCGACATTTACGCTTCGTTTCTTACCGTTCTGCATTCCCTCCATTATTCCGTTGTACAAACAAACATTCATTCGTAACGTCACAGAAGAACAACACTGCTTGCTACCGACGTAATCAGTTTCATTACTAAATGGAACTAAGTCAGTGATTTAGTTCTCTGTAACACTGAACGTTCAAAACAGCTATCAGTTTTACGATACAACGAACTGCCAGAAGTAGATCCTTGTACCATGATCCGATGCGTCTGCATTCGTACACTGCATATCCATCGGAATCCCAATTTTGATGAAAACTGACTTAGTGCATTTTAACAATCACTGAGTAATATTTATGTTTCGTTTGGGACTAGTTTCGGGCTGGAGCCCCTTTCTAATGTTATCATTTCTGCTTTCAGTGAATCTCTCAGGCTGGAATCCATCATCATCACTGGTCTCAGTTCTAATTCTTTCGGTGGCAGCAAAAGCTTTTTGATGGTGTTGAGCCACGGCATGCAATACTTTTAAAAAGAGTAAACCGCCATTTGACTGTGTATTATTATAATTATTATAATGCGAACACCGTCGACGTAATACGCGTATTTATAATACGAAGCGGCCCACAAACCAGAATAATGTCAGAATAATGTCATGCAGTCTGACTCCAGCCGCGAAAGCCTGGGACTGCACGAGAGCTGGTGTGGCGCAGTCGCTGGCTGGCCGGGCCAACAGGTAACTTCCCCGTGGAGTCGCCGTGACCTAGTGAACACGCCACGCGCGCCGGCCTTAAAGGAGATGTCACGTGGCCTCACGCACAGCCCCATTATCGGGGCAGCACGCCGGGAGGCGAAATCCTCCAATAAACTGTTCAATTAACGTTTTGCACCACCCGAATCACTCTCATACCGTGTGAAGTCTGAACGGAGCCCTTTTATTCAATATTCTAGAGATCGAGGTGTATAATGGAGTTCAGTAGACTAGATACCTTTTGAACCGTGAACCAGGTAACGCGGCCTCTGTACAGTCTATTAATATGCGTTGAATATTATTCTTCCGTAACATTTCAAGAGCATCTATTCTCCTCTTGTCTGTAACTACACTACTGGCCATAAAAATTGCTACACCACGAAGGTGACGTGCTACAGACGCGAAATTTAACCGACAGGAAGAAGATGCTGTGATATGCAAATGATTAGCTTTTCAGAGCATTCACGCAAGGTTGGCGCCGGTGCCGACACCTACAACGTGCTGACATGAGGGAAGTTTCCAACCGATTTCTCATACACAAACAGTTGACCGGCGTTGCCTGGTGAAACGTTGTTGTGATGCCTCGTGTAATGCTATCTCAGAAGTTATTAATTGGGTGGTGGTTTCGAAATCGAACATATGCTTTTCTGCAACGCTGTGCACCACCAGTGCAAATTTATTTTCCTGCCCAGGTCTCACGCTGCATATATGTTCCGTGCAACGTAGAGAGAGACACAGTTCTACGTGCATGCGATGTAAGATTTTCCGCATATTCAGGTAATGTGATGAACCAAAGTGTAAGAAGGATCCTCAGCATGATAGCCTTTTTAGACGGAGCTCGGCCGATTCTTGTGAAAGTGCCACCAAAGTATGGCAGGAACGCAGTATTCTCTTTATCCTCTTCTTCTTCTTTGCTCTTATCACTGGGCCTATGCGCCCCCAGCGCCTTCTTAATTTAATCATTTCTGTATCCGTTGCAAGCAAAATTTTTTAAGAGGTCCAGTTCCATCGTTGAGTTGGTGTCATCACGAATAGACTTGGTCTTGTGCACCAGCATCGTCAGGAGTATAGCAGTTCTGAAGAGTGGCAGCTAGTCGCTGCAGATAAAAGTCGTAGTGGAGGGGTTGCCTTGTACACCCCATGTTCCAGAGCACCGTGAAGTTTCTTCTGGACGTGAGCATCTAGAAACGGAAGGCACCTTATCTCCTCAACCTCCTATGTGAATTTAGTTTCTATGCGATTTTTAAAAAAACCATCCTCCGCAATTCTCAAAGATGCCTGTCCGTTAGTACATGAGATTTTCCTTGCTTCCATTATCTGCGATCTTCCTGAAGATGCTGGTGCACAAGACGCGTTCACGGGCACACCACCAACAGTCCACTTGAGTAGCTTTAAAGGGATTGTGATGGACATGTCACTCGGGTAACATCCATTGTCTACTCCACGTTCGAAGTCACTAAGCTCTTCCGACCGACTCATTCTCCTATCGCAACTTCTTCGCTGACAACGTAACACTCCTTGCCTCCATTTATACTGGCGCGTCCGCCTCTTGGAATGTGGATAGTTTCACATTACGTAGTGGTGACTGGATACAAAATGTTCAAATGTGTGTGAAATCTTATGGGACTTAACTGCTAAGGTCATCAGTCCCTAAGCTTACACACTACTTAACCTAAATTATCCTAAGGACAAACACACACACCCATGCCCGAGGGAGGACTTGAACCTCCGCCGGGACCAGCCACACAGTGACTGGATACATTTCATCAGTTAAGTAGTGAAGGAATGACTATAACGTTGAAGGTTCACGACGTCGTTTGAGAGAGAGGGAAGATCTTATTGCAATCGTACGTGAATCAGGACGAAATAGAGAGCTACTATATATGATTCATTCGTTTTCAAATTTCTGTATTTTCCGGTGTGCATAGATCGTTGGTGCGTGAATAGAACCAGACGAGTTTCCATTGTGCCCACAAGCTATTACGAGTGCAATGACTTGACAAAATAACGACAAAGAAGGAAAGGAACTTTAATGTGTCGGAATGTTGAGATGTTTATCTGTTACAGCAAAGCAACATGCATTCAGAAGGAATTAGGGAAAAGAATGGTTCAAATGGCTCTAAGCACGATGAGACTTAACATCTGAGGTCATCGGTCCCCGAGACAGAACTGCTTAAACCTAACTAAACTAAGGACATCAGACACATCCATGCCCGAAGCAGGATTCGAACCTGCTACCGCAGCAGCCACGTGGTTCCGGCTTGAAGCGCCTAGAACCGCTCGACCACAGCGGCCGGCGGGAAAAGAATGACCGTGTAAACAGACCACTGTACGATGGTATCGACAATTTAGTGACACTGGCTGTCTCAGTAATCAGATAAGTACCGATCGAATAAGTGTACCAGATGTAAACGTCAAAAGGGTGAGGGAAAAGTTTCTTAGGCAGACCAAAACAATGAACGGTTTGCGCAAGCCAGGAACTTGAAATACCGCTGTAAACTATCTGGTACATTTTTCGACTGTTGTTGCACTTCAGATCTTACCGTCTGTAGATTGTGCACCAATTACAACCTAAAGGTTACGGCTGGGGCCTTCAATTTTGCATCAGAAAGCAGGAAACACTTGAGGACGACATTCTGCCGCCAAGCTAATATTCAGCGAGGAAGCAACCTTCTGTTTATTTGGATAGGTTTCATGAATCTCTCCCGTGTGTCAACCTTTTCATCTCAGAGTAGCGCTTGCATACTATATCCTGAATTATTTGCTGGATGTATTCCAATCACTGTCTTCCCCAACAGTTTTTACCCTCTGCAGCTCTCTCTAGTACGGTGGAAGTTATTCCCTGATGTTTCAACACATGTGCTATCATCCTTTCCCTTCTTCTTGTCAGCCTTTTCGACATATTCCTTTCCTCGTCTGCTCTGCGGAGAACCTCCTCGTTTCTCACCCTATTAGTCCACCAAATTTTCAACATTCGTCTGTAGCAGTACATTCTCTTCTGTTCCGGTTTTCCTACAGTTACATGTTACACTACTACACAATGCTGTGCTCCAAACGTACTTTCTCAGAAATTTCTTCCCCTTAATAAAACCTTTGTTTGGTTGTCGCCACAGTGTGACTGTGTGGGCGCTGATAATCCTCATAAAATTTTGGCGCATGAACGAGATTCACCGAAAGCTAACGTTTGTGTGCATTGTCACTGACGAAGCTGTATGCGCAGTTTTTCTTCTACGAGAAGGCTTTGAGGGTACCTCTTGCCTTAATAACTGATTGCTGGTTCCCAGAATTTAATCTTCCAACAAGAAGGGGGGGATCCCCTCATTGGAGTGTCGATGTTCGTTGCTACCTAAACGACGATCTTCTGCATCGTTGGACTGAACGTAGTGGTGATCATGGCTTTGTTCCCTTGCCCTACCTCCCCCCCCACCACCAGGTCGCTTGTGTTTGCGTACCACCACTGCCAAGAACACTGGAAGGGCTCAGAGATCGCATCACTCGTGCTGTGATAACAACTAACAGAAAGTTGCTCATAAGGCATGGAATTAAAGCAGACTGCAGCTTGGCTGTGTGTCTTGTGACCATAGGGGCAGTCACAGAACATTTGTAGAGATCAAAATGCAAATTTGGTGAGTTTATGGTTCTATTAAAGCATCAGTCATACACGTTCCAGTCACATTATTGTCACCACTCCCTGTGTTCGACGTCAACGTGCAATAACCACTTACGGCAGCATGTGGAAACCCTACCTGTAGAGGATATACAAAGCGTATCGGGCAGATACGGAAAAGTACGGTCGTTGTAGTAATACAAAAATGGAGTGATTTATCTGATGTTCAAAAGTGCATGATATTTGGCTTTCGGCTAAGAGTAGAGGTATTTCCGAAACGGGTAAGTTTGTAAACTTTTCGCGTATCGACGTGGTTAAAGTACATCGTGCATGGAAAAATAGCGCTATCCAAAACCGGCAACTGTAAAGCACCACTGGAAGTAGGTGACAAAGGTGAACGAGGGCTATGCGAACTTGTACAGACGAATACACGTGCAACTACTGAACAACTGACCGCCCAGATGAACCAAGGGGCTACCGATAGTGTCTCCTCAACTACCGTTCAGCGAATGTTGATGCATATGGGCCCCACCACAGACGCCTGGTTCATGCACCCATGCTGACAGATTTACATTGGCGACGAAGGCTCGCATTTGCACTTCAATACGCGACGGGACGTCCACTGAGTGGCGATAAATGGCCTTTTCATGCTCCATCAGCCAGAGGGCCTTTAGTATGTACAGCCCTGCAGCAATCTCGGAAGGGTGTGGTGTGCGTACTGTAAGACCTTCGGTACACACACCATCAGATTATTTGACTTGTCGCTCTAACGAAGTAGGCGAGTGTCAGCAATGTCTCGTGGTCTTATCGTGGCGTGTTTATCTTCTGCCGTTTGGTCAGACGATAGAAATGCCACTTGCACGCTTAGAGTAGCAGATTGGCGGTGACCAACTTTAAACAGAACTTGATTAATTTTCACACACATTTATTAAAATAATAACAAGCATAAAAATAACTTAACTTGGTTCTGGATGCTATTTAAAATTGACAATCTGAAGTTCCTTTGGTCTTGGTACGTTAATCTTATTCTCACATACCTCTGATACTTGACAAAGTGTCTATTCATTTATCTTCATGGCTATGTACAGGAATATGGTAATCTTATTAGGCGCAGACTGAAACTTGACTATAGACTGGTACAGACTAATGCAGACTCGTACAGACTGGTGCAGACAAATGCAGACTGACTAATCGGAGGTCTGTACACTCGTTATAATACCTCACGCGTTCAGGTATCACTGCGCGAGTGTGATCCGCGAGGAGAAAAGGTTCTACGTTAGCAGCAATCTCATTGGCTGCGTTACATATTAATACGCGGATCGGCGGAAGCAGAATTTGGTCCATCTCGAACTGCGGAGATGGACGAACGCTGCGCCTGCGCTGTTGTGCTTAGCGGGGCGCGCTCTAGTGGGAAAGTTGTGTACGCGCTGACTACGTGGAACTATGTACACAACAAAGGGTTAGGTCGGAGGAAGGAGTTTATGGTAAGGAGAATATTTTATGTGGCATTCCATGTGGGTGATTCCTCATTCTGAAAGGCACAACAGATTCCTCATTCTGAAAGGCACAACAGACTACCACAAATATGCACCTATCCTTGGAGACCATTTATTCCCCCCCAATGCAGTTTGCTTTTCATCGGCATGAGGCATGTATCAGAAGAAGAGTTCAATGTGTCACACAACTCGCAATGTACGTGCTTGATCCAAAGAGCACCAGGATGAGTTTACCATAGTCCCCCACCTACTAAACTCCCCAGGCTTAAGCCGCTCGGGATTAGCCTAGAGGTCTGAGGCGCTGCAGTCACGAACTGTGCGACTGGTCCCGGTGGTGGTTCGAGTCCTCCCTCGGGCATGGGTGTGTGTGTTTGTCCTTAGGATAATTTAGGTTCAGTAGTGTGTAAGCTTAGGGACTGATGACCTTAGCAGTTAAGTCCCCTTATATTTTACACACATTTGAACATTTTGATCCCCAGGCTTAAGCCAACCTCGATTGGGATATTCGTACCATGGAACCTCAACCGAGAAACCTAGGTCAGCTGGAGTCTGAATGGCTCCACATCCCTATCGGTATCTTCCAGAACGTCACTGACTCTCTTTCTGCACCCGTACTGGAAAAGGAGGTTATTCAGTCTTTTGACACATCAATATGACTCGACGTTCTATTTGTTCATGTAAGACTTTGGAAAATACAAAATTTTGGAAACGAATGAATCATTTACCGTAGCCTTGTAGTTCTTGGCAGCGTCATGGAAACCGGTGACCCAAAATCGCCGGCCGCGCCCTTGCAGCTGTGCGCCGCCTTGCCCCTCGGGCAGGTACGACGCCACAGTTACCGCGCCCATGTGCCAGATCACGACCCGGCTCTGTTTACCTGGCGTGCGCGGAGAGCCGAGCTGTTTACCCAAGGCCCGGTGGCTACCGGCTACACCCTGCAGCCGCGCGACAGCGGCGGCGGCGGCGGCGGCGGCGGCGGCGGGGAAGACGACGCGAAAAAGGAGCAGGCGGAGTGAGCGGCGTGGGTGGCTACGAATGGGGTCGCTGGGGATAGGGCGGCAGCGGCAGCGTGGCGCCGACGTTACAGCATCCCGCCGGCGCCGAGCCGGCAGAATAAGGAGATCACCTAGGTGGGGGAGCAACTACCGTGCCGTAGTTCGGTAGCCGGTAAAGTTCGGGTACGGTGATAAAGTACAATTTTGCTGGCTGCTCGCCCAGCGACCTAGTTCTATACACCACAACAGAGGAATGAAGGATCGTTGTTCAACCTCGTAGATATTATGCTTTTCGCTAAATGTGTGGGATACAACTATTGCGATTTATAGACTCCTTAGAGCAGAAATTTGATAAAGAAAAAGTTATTTGTTTTAGTGTATAAAAGCTTACACTGACGGAGAAACATAGCAGTACCAAAAATAATTAATGTAGAGTAATCAAAATTCGGGAAAATATTTGCATAGGTAACGTACACTACTGGCCATTAAAATTACTACACCATGAAGATGGCGCGTTACAGACGCGAAATTTAACCGACAGAAAGAAGATGCTGTGATATGCAAATGATTAGCTTTTCAGAGCATTCACACAAGGTTGGCACCGGTGGCGACACCTACAACGTGCTGATAGGAGAAAAGTTTCCAATCGATTTCTCATACAAAAACAGCAGTTGACCGGCGTTGCCTGGTGAAACGTGTAAGGAGGAGAAATGCGTATCATCACGTTTCCGACTTTGATAAAGGTCGGATTGTAGCCTATCGCGATTGCGCTTTATCGTATCGCGACATTGCTGCTCGCGTTCGTCGAGATCCAATGACTGTTAGCAGAATATAGAATCGGTGGGTTCAGGAGGGTAATACGGAACGCCGTGCTGGATCCCAACGGCCTCGTATCACTAGCACTCGAGATGACAGGCATCTTATCCGCATGGCTGTAACGGATCGTGCAGCCACGTCTCGATCCCTGAGTCAACAGATGGGGACGTTTGCAATACAAAAACCATCTGCACGGTTAGGCGACGTTTGCAGTAGCATGGACTATCAGCTCGGTGACCATGGCTGCGATTACCCTTGACGCTGCATCACAGACAGGAGCGCCTGCGATGGTGTACTCACCGACGAGCCTGGGCGCACGAACGGCAAAACGTCATTTTTTCGGATGAATCCAGGTTCTGTTTACAGCATCATGATGGTCGCATCGGTGTTTGGCGACATCACAGTGAACGCACATTGAAAGCGTGTATTCGTCATCACCCGGCGCGATGGTATGGGGTGCCATTGGTTACACGTCTCGGTCACCTCTTGTTCGCACTGACGGCACTTTGAACAGTGGACGTTACATTTCAGATGTGTTACGTCCCGTGGCTCTACCCTTCATTCGATCCCTGCGAAATCCTACATTTCAGCAGGATAATGCACGACCAGATGTTGCAGGTCCTGTACGGGCCTTTCTGGATACAGAAAATGATCGACTGCTGCCCTGTCCAGCACATTCTCCAGATCTCTCACTAACTGAAAACGTCTGGTCAATGGTGGCCGACCAACTGGCTCGCCACAATACGGCAGTTACTATTCTTGATGAACTGTGGTATCGTGTTGAAGCTGCATGGGTAGCTGTACCTGTACACGCTGTCCAAGCTCTGTTTGACTAAATGCCCAGGCGTATCAAGGCCGTTGTTACGACCAGAGGTGGTTGTTCTGGGTACTGATTTGTCAGGATCTATGCACCCAAATTGCGTGAAAATGTAATCACATGTCAGTTCTAGTATAATATATTTGTCCAATGAATACCCGTTTTCCATCTGCATTTCTTCTTGGTGTAGCAATATTAATGGGCAGTAATGAATATAGGCGATTAACATTGCAAAATCATTAGCAAGAGATAATCCATTACAAATGTTAGATGCTGGTACATTAAAAATCATTGTAACCACGAGAATGTTGCATGCAAGTATCCAAACGTGTATGCGTTGTATCATACAGGTGCCAGACGTCAGTCTATACGATGGTGTTCAATAACTGTTGAATTTGATCGCTAAATATCAGGGACGGCTATTGCTGTTAGTGGGTGACGCTGGAATTGTTGTCCGGTGATGTCCGTTATGTGCTCGATTCGAAACAGATATGGTAATCGAACAAGCTAAGGCAACATGTCGACATTCTGCAGAGCAAGTCGCGTTACAACAACGGCACGTGGGCGAGTATTATCCTGTGGGGAAACAACACCTTGTATACTCTTCATGAATGACAGCACATCAAGTCGAAGGTCCGGACTGATGCACAGTTTTGCAGCCAGGGTGTGTGGGAAAACTAAGAGAGTGCGCCAGTTTTCATACTAAATCGCATCCCAGAGCATAGCTCCAGTGTTTCTAACACGCAGACATATTCCAGAATGAGATTTTCACTCTGCAGCGGAGTGTGAGCTGATATGAAACTTCCTGGCAGATTAAAACTGTGTGCCCGACCGAGACTCGAACTCGGGACCTTTGCCTTTCGCGGGCAAGTGCTCTACCAACCTTTTTTTTTTTTTTTTTTTTTTTTTTTTTTTTTTTTTTTAGAACTGCTTTTTTTTTTAGATCTCCTGCTTACATGGCAGATGCTCTATCCATTTTTTTTAAGTTCTGTTTGTTGAACTGAAAATGCTCAAATGAAAGACATGAAGACATGAAGACAATCAACTGAGCTACCGAAGCACGACTCACGCCCGGTCCTCACAGCTTTACTTCTGCCAGTACCTCGTCTCCTACCTTCCAAACTTTACAGAAGCTCTCCTGCGAACCTTGCAGAACCAGCACTCCTGAAAGAAAGGATATTGCGGAGACATGGCTTAGCCACAGCCTGGGGGTTCCAGGGAAAGTGCTCTACCAGCTGGGCTACCGAAGCACGACTCACGTCCGGTACTCACAGCTTTACTTCTTTCGGTAGCTCAGTTGGTAGTGCACTTGCCCGCGAAAGGCAAAGGTCCCGAGTTCGAGTCTCGGCCGGGCACACAGTTTTAATCTGCCAGGAAGTTTCATATCAGCGCACACTCCGCTGCAGAGCGAAAATCTCACTCTGGAAACATCCCCCAGGCTGTGGCTAAGCCATGTCTCCGCAATATCCTTTCTTTCAGGAGTGCTGGTTCTGCAAGGTTCGGAGGAGAGCTTCTGTAAAGTTTGGAAGGTAGGAGACGAGATACTGGCAGAAGTAAAGCTGTGAGTACCGGGCGTGAGTCGTGCTTCGGTAGCTCAGATGGTAGAGCACTTGCCCGCGAAAGGCAAAGGTCCCGAGTTCGAGTCTCGGTAGGGCACACAGTTTTAATCTGCCAGGAAGTTTCACGCAGACAGATTGGTTGCGGGCCCTCAATTGGCCTCCTTCTAACTAACGCACGGCCATAACTGGCGCAGAGGCAGAACCAGCTTCGATCAGAAAACACAACAGACCTCCACCCTGCCCGTCAATGAGCTCTCACATGACACCACTGGTCGCAAATGCCGGTGGTTTGAGGTCAGTGGAATGCACGCTACAGAGTGTCTGGTTTGGAGCTGTTCTTGAGGTAACCGACTTGTAATAGTTCGATGCGTCACTGGAGTACCAACTGCTGCTCAGATTGCTACTGCAGATGCAGTACGATGCGCCAGAGCCGCATGACGAACGCAATGGTTTTTGGTCTTAGCTTCCGTTAGTGCCAGGTGGTAGTAGGGAGCATGGTCTTAACTTGCGACCGTACATTCTCGTGACCACTGCTTCCAGCAACCGTGCACAGAAGCTACATTCCTGCCAACTCTTTCTGCAGTATCGCAAAGGGAACATCCAGCGCCTCGTACCCTATTAAACAACCTCGTTCAGGTGTTGATAATGCCGTCTTTATCGCCTCAAAGGCATACTTCACTAACATCTCCTTACATTGGCGCTACTAGCACCCCTTTTATGCTACTGGAGCGAAATTAGAACAGACTGTATCTTTCAGATGTAGAAACACGTCTACCAACTTTCGTTAATGTCGCACAACTCCTTCTTTGTTTTGCGTTTCTTTCCCGTCAGTGTATTTCGCTTAATGTCTACCCGTTTCAGTACCACGTGCCGTCATCATCCATCTACGGCGCACAGTCATCAAGCTCACTTACCTAAGTAGGTAAGTGTCATTGGACAGATGTGATACTTTGTTATCTAAGCAAAGGTGTTTTCACTACTGCACTGACTGCTTAGTCGAATAGTGCAATATTCAGAGTTGTTGGGCCTTCGAATGTGACAGTTGCCCGTAGGAACTTGAGATACTTCCAATCAGCCACGTCTTACCGTATCACCGAAGGATCGCCATATTTGTCGGATCCACCAGGGGTGGGTACTGTGGAACAATTGGATGCTTAGACAGAAAGCAGGAATGAATAGCAGCACACCAAATATGAGTGGCAGAATAACTTTACGTAATTTGAACAGCAATTACGAGAAAATGTCCGTTAATCAGAGTCTGACCGTCATACATAAAATCACAGATAGCTACTATAAACTGCCGAAGCTTCGGGTAACTCCGCTCGCAGACTGATAGTCGAGTGGTCGGCCTCGTTGGAGGTTTTCTTATACTGGCGTACTGCCGGAATTGTGGCTTCAAGACGACCGTGAATTGGGGAGCTCTTCTCCTGGTTTACTGTCAGACAAAGCACATCGTAACCCACTTACACCTTCACCTTCCATTCGAGAACAAGTAATGACCTCTCCTCAACAGTCTGTGTCATCCCGCACCATTGGTCGGAGACTAGCAACAGCTGGACTAGTA
This sequence comes from Schistocerca piceifrons, assembly GCF_021461385.2. Taxonomy (NCBI): domain Eukaryota; kingdom Metazoa; phylum Arthropoda; class Insecta; order Orthoptera; family Acrididae; genus Schistocerca; species Schistocerca piceifrons. Next base: position 413,690,143 of record NC_060140.1, read on the forward strand.
ACCTGCCTAGTAAATCCAGGTTTTGGACTTTTGTGCCATTTTCAAATGCGTGATGTTGCATTTCGTTTCTTCCTTCCTTTTCGGACGTTTCACATTTTTTATCATGTAGTGTACTTCAAGATATTTGAAATCTTCTGCACAACCGAAGCTTTGCAGCAGTGACAAAAATGAAGTGAAAGGTTGCTGTAATAAAAATTACGATAGTCAGTACATCAGATAATGGTCATCCATAAAATTTATTTCGGCTGTGGATACTGTTGCGGCAAAAATTTTGGGTATGATTATTCAGCATTTCTGTACGTAAGGAAGACAAGAGTAAAAGGTTGGTGCTGGGAGAAAAGCTTTCCTCAACAAAATATTATTCGACAGGTAGCGGATGAATGGTAAAATTTAAACCTTTAATGGTGGCTACAGCCACACCATGTGGCCTGACTTGATACGGAATCGTCCGTGAGACCGAGCTCCGGTGTACACGGGAACAATGAGTTAGTAAGCGGCTGTACAAGACCAGATACAGATGAAATAAATATACGTATTTCCTATCCTTCTTTTGGAGCCGGACTTTGGACTGGCTCTGGCGAGATTAAGAAATACATGTTTTTTTATTGTTGTGTCTTAACTTTTAAATTATTGCATATTATTACTGCTCAATCTAAACCACATATTTACTCTTGACATCCAGTATCTTTCTTTATTTTTTTTTCACCTTCGTACACACGATGCACCTTTGTCGTTGTGTTTACAGTCTTTTAGGATTGTAAATTGAACTTTTAAGCTGACGTTGTACTAACAAAAATGAATGGTGCATTTAACGAATCTTTTATGACTCTTTTCCTTTTTCCTTTGCAATGTGTCTCTGAAATTTCTCTTCCAGAAGGTACAATTTCGCCATTTAAACATTTGTAGCGACTTTAAGTTTGTGTGTAATGTGGGTGGGTGGGCATTATGTAACCGACAACCGTCGTAAGAGCACACACTCGTTGGTGCCGTACGCGCCGCGCGGGATTAGCCGAGCGGTCTAGGGCGCTGCAGTCATCGACTGTGCAGCTGGTCCCGGCGGAGCTTCGAGTCATCCCTCGGGCATGGGTGTGTGTGTATGTGTTTGTCCCTAGGATGATTTAGGTTAAGTAGTATGTAAGCTTAGGGACTGATGACCTTAGCAGTTAAGTCCCATAAGATTTCATACAGATTTGAATTTGGTGCCGTAATTTGTGCCTTGTGATGGCGGAACGCTTACATTAATTTGACATAATTATGATGGGTCTCGTAGCGCTAGCACGGTCTCACGGTCTCAGTGGTCCTTTATAATGACAGTCTCTCGTTAAAGAGTGAAAGAGACAGTTATTGCGCGGAATAGTGATATGCTTAATGAGGATCAACGCGACTTTCCTGGAAGAATAGATAGGACGGCATACGAAGAACTGGAAGAAGTGATATCGGCGAAACATATAATTTACAGACTAAACTTAAAATCTGTAAAACAAATAAACAAATCTGGAGGTAGCTGCATGACGAAGGTTCAGAGGCATAAGAATACTATAGCAAAAGTTGCCGGGGGGGGGGGGGGGGGAGGGTGGGCAAGGGGGTTGGCACAAACCTTTTGAAAGACGCATGACTTAAAAAGAATTCTGTACATGAAGCAATGACGTGTTCTACAAACGTAGAAATCACTGTTGTTCTCCTTATACAGGTTACTTATTGAGAAAGAAACACGGAAACAAAATGGAAATTGACTTCTCGGAATGAAGATAGGATATCAGTTGAAAACAGGCGTCCGTAAGTATCGTTCACCATATGTCAAGTGCTCGTCAACTTGTGAATGTAGTTTAGTCGCTTCGTCACTTTTCGCTTCGAGTTTAGGCGGTGCGCATTGAAATCTCTGTGCCACAGTATTGTAACACTCTGGTAGAAGAACCGAAACAGAATAGTGCAGCTGGACTATTTCACGAAGTGGGAAACTGTGTTTTACCAAACGGGTCTCTTCGACCTGCTTCGTGGGTGGGATGTGTGCTTCAGTGCTCACGGAGATTTTGCATGATCGGCATATCGATTGTTCACTGTCCGACTTTCGAAGGGAAACTTCTTGATCACCCCTTACACGTATTTCTTTCGACAGAGTGAATTAAGTCATAGTATGATGTAATTACCACCAGCCGGTTTATGCATCTGAAGACGACTATTTATATTGCCGAATCTAGTAAATCGGCAATGAGTTAACAAAACAATCATGGCTATTAAATAATTCTATAGACCGCCTTCGCACCGGCTGGTCATGGTAGATAACCAGTTTTATGTGTTCCATTTTATCGCTTCATTAGTTTCCGTCTTCATCGGTCACAAGTAATGGACGGAATTCAGTTGGTACTCGACGGTGGCAGTGAACAGAAAAATGCCCCTAGTGGGGACATTAAGCTGGCCACGAGGCGCAGGACGGACGCGTTAGGTGAAGTCGTCCATTGACCGAGCCGTTCGTAACGACGCTGGTGGCCTGCACGCCGCCTCAGAGGCGCTTCCCGCTAATTGGTCGTTGCGCGTCGTCAGTGGCAGACGTCGAAGTGCCGGCGCAGAGGGTGTGGGGGAGGGGGAGGAGGGATGGCGGGCGGCGGTGGAGGGGGGAACCGTGACGCTCAATTAGGACGGCGTGCAGCGTCACCTCTGGTGGAAAACGGCGCCCTCTCTGAGGACGCCTGTGACGCGAGCTAAGGGACTCCGGGGAGATGCCGCCAGCCACACCAGGGGTGTCTGCACGCAACATCGACGCTGCCCGACACAAGGACGCAGTCCGAGGACGTCTCTATGACAGCGGAGTTCTCTCTCTACAGGGTAGGCGAGTAAAAGACCTCGGCTACTGCCTCTAATCACTAGTGCATGCAGGCATCATGGTGCGGTTATTAGGTGGGGTAAAACGATCTCGTCAGCCACTTTCTGAGAATGCCGTCATACTGTCAGGAATGTGGTTGCAGATAATTCGGTTGTATGACAAATAGATCAGACAAGAACCGAATAGAAGCTGATACACGGTGCAATAGAAAAATGTTCAAGATTGGCTGGGTCAAAGAATTGTCAATTTAGTAATGAACGGAAGTGTGTTTGTGTGAGAGGGGAGGGAGAGGCTAAAAATCGCAGAAAATCGAGAGGCGAGCTGGGACAAATGGAAGTGGGCTGCCGTAGTTATTCAGAGGTGAAGACGCTCACACAGGGTCGAGTACTGTCGAGAGCTGTAGCAAACCTGTCTTCGTACTCAAGATCACAACAACAGTAATACGGCAGGGGCGAGTACGAAAAGGGTGTAAAATTCGTCATTGGAGAGGCTGAAACGGAATTACTGTTCCTTTTTCTAATTGTATCTTACAAGGGAACCTCCCCATCGCACCACCCTCAGATTTAGTTATAAGTTGGCACAGTGGATAGGCCTTGAAAAACTGAACACAGATCAATCGAGAAAACAGGAAGAAGTTGTGTGGAACTATGAAAAAAATAAGCAAAATATACAAACTGAGTAGTCCATGCGCAAGATAGGCAACATCAAGGATAACGTGAGCTCTGGAGCGCAGTGGTTAGCATGAACAGCTACGGGGCGAGAGATCCTTAGTTCAAGTCTTCCCTCGAGTGAGTAGTTTAATTTTTTATTTTCAGACAATCATCACCACACGTACTGTTTATCAACAAATGTAGGAAATAATCATACAAATGTTCGACCATCGTTCGATCCCTTAAGGAACTTTCCGATTCCTTACAGTTCGGAAAATATTCATTGACCTTGTTATTGAAGTCGCGAGCTATATTTGATGGATTCATATTGCTCACAGAACACATCTCACGTATTTAATGCACTCTCGTCCAAAGTAGCGAACAGTCAACTGCCAGCCAGGGAGCCTCGTTAGCAGGAATACTCTCTCTTCCGTGCGCTGTAGTCTACTGACGTCGTGTGTTTCGATGTTTGTTTAGGTGTAGCGTCCCCATACTACGACGCAGCTACCTCGCATCGGACGGACGGACGGACAGATAATAATTGTCTGAAAATAAAAAATTAAACTTTCCACTCGAGGGAAGACTTGAATCAAGGACCTCTCACTCCGCAGCTGCTCACGCTAACCACGGGACCACGGCGCTCCTGAGCTCATATTCTCCTTGATGTTGTCTGTCTTGCTCATGGACTACTCAGTTTCTAAATTTTTCTTATTTTTTCATAGTTCCACACAACTTCTTCCTGTTTTCTCGATTGAACTGTGTTCAGTTTTTCAAGGCCTATCCACTGTACTAAATCTGAAACTACCTTGTTAGGTAGCTGCGTGAAACATTTCACGTAATTATGACATTACTATCACTTCTTGTCAGAAACATTTGACAGAGGAATGGAAGACCTGAGTCGAAACAAGACACCTGGCCTAAACGAAGTTCCATCAGAATATCTTTAAAGTCAGTACTGCCATTAGACTGTTTTTTATTTGCAGTGCTACATCTACACGATCATGATTTCGGCTTTACAATGCCATTATCAAGTGTTTTAATGTTGTACTGTGCCTAAGATGGCATACTGTCGTATTTAAAATACACTATTAGACACGTTGTCTAAGGGTCCATCAGAATTATTCAGATCCTTGCGAGAGCCAGTCATAACGAAACTATTCCATCTGATATGCAACATGTATGAGATAGGTGAAATACCCTCATACTTCCCGAGAACGTAATAATATTCGAACTACGAAGAAAGCAAGTGCTGACAGGAGAGTATGATCGGACTATCAATTTAATACTCGTAAGTCGTTGTTGCAAAATACTGACACGAATTATTTAGAGAAGAATGGGTAAACTGGTAGGAGCCGTCACTGGCCAAGATTAGTGTGGCTTCCAGAGAAATGTAGGAACGAGCGAGGCAGTACCGACGCTATGACTGAACTTAAAGTACCATTCGTATACATAGAGGAAGCTTTTGATAATACTGACTGGAATAAACTTTCCGAATAAAATGCACTGATTTTACAAATAATGGCATACTTGCTAATACCGTGTCGGACCTCCTTTTGCCCGAGGTGGTGCAGCCCCTCGACTTGGCATGGACTCAACAAGTTCTTGGAAGTCCCCTGGAGAAATAGTGAGCCATACAGCCTCTACAGCTGTTTATAAATGCGGAAGTGTTGCCGGTGCCAGATTATGTTTCAAAACTGTTCGAAGTGTGGTCAAACGCCGAGCGGTCTAAGGCGCTGCAGTCATGGACTGTGCGGCTGATGCCGGCGGAGGTTCGAGTCCTCCCTCGGGCGTGGGTGTGTGTGTTTGACCTTAGAATAATTTAGGTTAAGTAGTGTGTAAGTTTAGGGACTGATGACCTTAGCAGTTAAGTCGCATGAGATTTCACACACAGTTGAACAGTTGTGGTCAAACCATTCGCTTGAATTGTCCATTCTTCAAACCAATCGCTAGCAATTGTGGACCGATGACATGGCACATTGTAATTTATAATAATTCCATCGTTGTTTGGGTACATGAAGTACATAAATGGCTGAAAATGGTCTCCAAGTAGCAGAGAAAACCATTTACAGTCAATGTTCTTTTCATCTGGACCAGAGGACCCAGTCCATTCAATGTAAACACAGCCCAAACCATTATGGAGTTACCGCCAACATGGACAAATCCTTCTTGAAAACTTGGGTACCTGGCTTCGTGGGGTCTGCACCACACTCGAACCCTACCATCAGCTCGTACCAACTGAGATCGGGACATCTGATCAGGACGTGGTTTTCCAGTTGTGTAGGGTCCAATCACTATGGACACAAGGGGGAGGGTGGGGGGGCTGGGAGGCTGAAGGCGACGGCGTGCTGTTAGCAAATGCACTCGCTTACGTCGTCTGCTGCCATAGCCCATTGGCGTCTAATTTCGCCGTACTGCCATAACGGATACATTTGTCGTACGTCTCATATTGATTTCCACGGTTCTTTCACACATTGTTGCATGTCTGTAAGCACTGACAACTCTACACAAACGCCGTTGCTCTCGGTGGTTACGTGAAGGCCGTTGGCGTCTACATTGTCCGTGGTGCGAGGTAATGCCTGAATGCAGTATTCTCAGACTACTCTTGACAATGTGGATCTCGGAATATTGCATTTCGTAATGATTTCCGAAATGGAATCTCCCGTGCGTCTAGCTCCCACTACTACTCCGCGTTCAAAGTCTGGTAACTCCCGTCATGTGGCCCATAATCACGTCGGAAACATTTTGAAATGAATCACCTGAGTACAACTGACAGCTCCGTCAAAGCACCGCTCTTTTATACCTTGTGTTCGCGATACTACAGCCATCTCGTGTTGCTGTTGTGTTGGCTTGCACAGACGAGCAACGTGGACGAAACCAATTGACATAGGAAAAAAATGAATTTTTTTAAAATGTGAAATTTCATGCCATCGATTAGGTGGATAGATCGTGTAAGTAATGAGTGTGCACTGAATCGAACTAGGGAGGAAAGAAATTTATGGCGCACTTTACCAAAACAAGAGAGCGGCTCTTAGGATATATTTTCAGGCATCAAGAAATCGTCAGTTCAGTGTTTGAGGTGTGTGTGTATGTGTGTGTGTGTGTGTGTGTGTGTGTGTGTGTGTGTGTGTGTGTGTGTGTGTGTGTGTAGGAGATAGAGGGAGATGGAGATGGAGATGAGGAGAGAAGAGAGAGAGAGAGAGAGAGAGAGAGAGAGAGAGAGAGAGAGTCGTAGGAAGGGTAAAAATTGAAAGGAAGAGGCTTGCACAGGATAGATTATTGTGGAGAGCAGCATCAAACCAGTGTTCAGGCTGGAGCCACAACAACATGTTGATTTCTAACGACGATACTGGTTCTCAGTTTCTATGGCCTGCTGGAGAAACCCACATTAAAATTATCTGGAAGATCAGGATAAAATTTCAGCATTGGTAAGTTAGAAGGGTCTTGACAGCCAAGGGTTTTGACAGCTGTACTGAACAATCTCACCAAAAACTAAGAGATTCCTTGTGTTCTAATTAGTATCACGCGCTGTGAAATACATGTAACAACTGATTTATTTCGTTGTATCTGGTCTGATCGAGTATAGATTTAGGTGTCAGGAAGTAGTTTCTGAAAGTATTTGTATGGAGAGTAGCCATGTGTGGAAGTGAAATGTGGACGATAAATAGTTTAGACAAGGAGAGAATAGAAGCTTTCGAAATGTGGTGCTACAGAAGAATGCTGAAGATTAGATGGGTAGATCACATAAATAATGAGGAGGTACTGAATAGAATTGGAGAGAAGAGAAATTTGTGGCACAACTTGACTAGAAGGTATCGGTTGGTAAGACATATTCTGAGGCATCATGGGATCACCAATTTAGTATTGGAGGGCAGCATGAAGGGTAAAATGATTGTTTCATAAGGTTACAGTTATGATTAAAATGAATGAAAATACGCCTAACAAGTGCTAATAAGCACTACGTTGATTTATAAAGAGTCTGTTTTATTTATTAAGATGTGAAGGCAACCTAAGGAGAAGCTAAAGTGAAAACCCTCAATCCTCCAGCTTGGAGGTTGGACGTGGACTGGTGTCTCAACAACGTAAAACGTTAAAGCACTCGTAAGTCTTGTAGGAAAAAACGGGATGGATCTGATGGAAACAACAAAGACAAGGAAAAAGGCAAATGATTTAGCAGAGCAGATATGAGAGCGTGCTGATAAGTAATGCCCCCAAATTTTTAAGTAGACCGTTAAAATTTTTTTAATAAGACAAACATTATTAACATCATACATCTTTATTCTTGACTTATACACTCCTGGAAATTGAAATAAGAACACCGTGAATTCATTGTCCCAGGAAGGGGAAACTTTATTGACACATTCCTGGGGTCAGATACATCACACGATCACACTGACAGAACCACAGGCACATAGACACAGGCAACAGAGCATGCACAATGTCGGCACTAGTACAGTGTATATCCATCTTTTGCAGCAATGCAGGCTGCTATTCTCCCATGGAGACGATCGTAGAGATGCTGGATGTAGTCCTGTGGAACGGCTTGCCATGCCATTTCCACCTGGCGCCTCAGTTGGACCAGCGTTCGTGCTGGACGTGCAGACCGCGTGAGACGACGCTTCATCCAGTCCCAAACATGCTCAATGGGGGACAGATCCGGAGATCTTGCTGGCCAGGGTAGTTGACTTACACCTTCTAGAGCACGTTGGGTGGCACGGGATACATGCGGACGTGCGTTGTCCTGTTGGAACAGCAAGTTCCCTTGCCGGTCTAGGAATGGTAGAACGATGGGTTCGATGACGGTTTGGATGTACCGTGCACTATTCATTGTCCCCTCGATGATCACCAGTGGTGTACGGCCAGTGTAGGAGATCGCTCCCCACACCATGATGCCGGGTGTTGGCCCTGTGTGCCTCGGTCGTATGCAGTCCTGATTGTGGCGCTCACCTGCACGGCGCCAAACACGCATACGACCATCATTGGCACCAAGGCAGAAGCGACTCTCATCGCTGAAGACGACACGTCTCCATTCGTCCCTCCATTCGCGCCTGTCGCGACACCACTGGAGGCGGGCTGCACGATGTTGGGGCGTGAGCGGAAGACGGCCTAACGGTGTGCGGGACCGTAGCCCAGCTTCATGGAGACGGTTGCGAATGGTCCTCGCCGATACCCCAGGAGCAACAGTGTCCCTAATTTGCTGGGAAGTGGCGGTGCGGTCCCCTGCGGCACTGTGTAGGATCCTACGGTCTTGGCGTGCATCCGTGCGTCGCTGCGGTCCGGTCCCAAGTCGACGGGCACGTGCACCTTCCGCCGACCACTGGCGACAACATCGATGTACTGTGGAGACCTCACGCCCCACGTGTTGAGCAATTCGGCGGTACGTCCACCCGGCCTCCCGCATGCCCACTATACGCCCTCGCTCAAAGTCCGTCAACTGCACATACGGTTCACGTCCACGCTGTCGCGGCATGCTACCAGTGTTAAAGACTGCGGTGGAGCTCCGTATGCCACGGCAAACTGGCTGACACTGACGGCGGCGGTGCACAAATGGTGCGCAGCTAGCGCCATTCGACGGCCAACACCGCGGTTCCTGGTGTGTCCGCTGTGCCGTGCGTGTGATCATTGCTTGTACAGCCCTCTCGCAGTGTCCGGAGCAAGTATGGTGGGTCTGACACACCGGTGTCAATGTGTTCTTTTTTCCATTTCCAGGAGTGTACATATTTGCAGCCCCCTGCCCGTAAATAGTTTCGAATTGTACCGCGTAACATGGCGTTGGGTAACGTAAATACATCGACGCGTGAGAAACAGCGTGCTGTAATTAAGTTTTGAATTCGAAGAGTTCGTCCACACATGGATCACCTCTCCATCAGCATAACAACACCATAACACACACGAGCGCTGCGATATCAGCAGCAATCCGGCACCTTGGGTTCACTATTACTGATCATCCTCCGTACAGTACGTATTTGGCCCCATCCAGTTTCCAAATGTTTCCATAACTTAAAGAACACTCTCGAGGGCTTTACTGTGACAGTGATAGAGCGGAGCAAGCAGAGATGAGGTGATTGCTCCGTCGAGAAAGTCCAATATGCTGCAGTGACAGTATCAACAAACTGGTCTCTAATTGGGAGAAATATGAAGTCTCCAGGGTAACCATGCTGAAAACAAGTATGTGGACATGAAGGGTAAAGCTGTGGAATGTTAATAACGTTGGCTTTTTTTTAAAAAAAAGTGTTAGGAGTTTACCCAGATAAATTCGAAGGCACAGATTCTCAGACAACGCCACTCTTCTTTGGCAAAGTACACTTTCAAGACAAGGTATTAACCTAGGACAAAGCGATTTTATTAACATGCTGGTATTTGATGGCGACTTGCTGCTTAGAGTCAAAACAGAAAATGGATTGCAAAGAAGATTAAGTAAGTCACACCTGTGCTCAACTCAGTATAGCTGAATATTTCGATAAACAAAACAAAGGTGATGGCTTTCACAGGAAGAACACCGTAACAATGATTAATAGGCGACCAACTGAATAATTCTAACTTTTTCTTTTAAAAAAAGAGTGAGCTGCCATTTTACTTTATTACTATATTTATCTTCTGTGCTATCCAGATTTCGGTTTGTACTCCACTGTCAAGTATAAATGCTAAAAGTTGTTAGACCATTGTTAAGTCATATCTGTTAAGGCAGTCTAAAGTAGTACAGGGCAGTCGACAGACCTACTTCGGACAGCCTCAATAGGTATCACTTAATAATGGCGTAACAACTTTCAGCACTGTATTGATAATGGCATTAAAGCCATAATCTGGATAGTACAGAAGGTAAATGTAGTAATACAGAGTCAAGTTGTGGTTTACTTTTTAAAATAGTACTGCATTTTTGTGTCTCATCACCATCAAAGAAGAAGTCTAAGTTTAACTACAGGATGTGATTGTGAGTGCAGATATATTTGTAACGATAACTGAGGACGGCGTACTGAGCAACATTACATCAGTATCTACTTTTGGGGATAATAATTACAGCTGTTACAAGTCACATATTTGACGTTGGGTAGTGCCTCCAAGTACGTGAGGCATAAGGAAGTCATTAATATTCATTTTCCCCTCGGCCGCAGGTCAGATACTGAAGTGTGGACTAGTGGACGCAAAATGGGTAATCTATGCTGCCAGGCGTAGTTCACTTCGCTGCCCACCAGGTACGGCCATATAGAAAACATCAGGTCATAAAGTTTGTGCTGTGTTTGTGGGAAGACTGTTCGACACACAGAAAAAACATCCGACATAATGATGTCTATTACATAAACTACTTATAAAAATAAGAGCTCTTATACCTGTTACACTCTATATGTACTATCTGATCAAAAGTATCCGGACACCTGGTTGAAAATGACTTACAATTTCGTGAGCCCTCTATCGGTAATGCTGGAATTCAATATGGTTTTGCCCCAACCTTAGCCTTGATGACAGCTTCCACTCTCGCAGGCATACGTTCAGTCAGGTGCTGGAACGTTTCCTGGGTAATGACAGCCCATTCTTCACGGAGTGCTGCACTGAGGAGAGATATCGATGTCGGTCGGTGAGACCTGGCACGATGTCGGCTTCCAAAACATCCAAAAGGTGTTCTATAGGATTCAGGTAGGGACTCAGTGCCTGCCAGTCCATTACAGGCATGTTATTGTCGTGTAACCACTCCGCCATAGGGCGTGCATTATGAACATGTGCTCGATCGTGTTGAAAGATGCAATCGCCATCCCCGAATTGCTCTTCAACAGTGGGAAGCAAGAAGGTGCTTAAAACATCAATGTAGGCCTGTGCTGTGATAGTACCACGTAAAACAACAAATGGTGCAAGCTCCCTCCATGAAAAACATGACCACACCATAACACCACCGCCTCCGAATTTTACTGTTGACACTACACACGCTAGTAGATGACTTCACCAGGCATTCGCCATACCCACACCCTGCCATCGGATCGCCACATTGTTTACCGTGATTCGTTACTCCACACAACGCTTTTCCACTGTTAAATCGTCCAACGTATACGCTCGTACACCAAGCGAATCGTCGTTTGGAAATTAGCGGCGTAATGTGTGGCTTATGAGCAGTCGCTCGATCATGAAATCCAAGTTTCTTACCTCCCGCCTAACTGTCTTAGAACTTACAGTGGATGCTGATGCAGTTTGGAATTCCTGTGTGATGGTGTGGACAAATGTCTGCCTATTACACATTACGACCCTTTTCAACAGTCAACAGACGAACTCGTCCTGTACGCTTTTGTGCTGCACGTGTCCCTTCACGTTTCCACTTCACTATCACATCAGAAACAGTGGACCTAGAGATGTTTAGGAGTGTGGATATCTCGAGTACATTCGTATGACACGCGTGACACCCAGTCACCTCACCACGTTCGAAGTCCGTCAGTTCCACGGAGCGCCCCATTCTGCTCTCTCACGATTTCTAATGACTACTGAGGTAGCTGATATGGAATACCTGGCAGTAGATGGCAGTATAATGCACCCAATACTAAAAATGTATGCTTTTGTGGGTGTCCGGATACTTTTGGTCACATAGTGTATGTTTTGACGATGAAAACAGAGACACAGATATTAGTTTAAACGCGTTCCAAATGATATTCAGCGCCACAAGAGGCACATTAAAAAAGAAAACCTGGAAGGACGCCCGGTTCAGATTCTGTATTATATGGCTGTCCCTACACTACTTTATGGAATTGAGGCATGAAGCAGAAACGAAATTTCTAAGATCTATAAAATGATATTATAAATCAGATTGGCTTACAAATCAAGAGATTAGAAAAGAATTGCAAATATATAGCTTTGTGATAAATTACAGCTACATAAATATGTGGAAAGACAGTACGAACTAGGGGCGACAGAAGAAGTAATTTGATACAAGTCGGTCGGAAAGACTTAAGAAAAGATGGGAATAAATCGTGTGAAGCCGTTGTTGTTGTTGTGGTCTTCAGTCCTGAGACAGGTTTGATGCAGCTCTGCATGCTACTCTATCCTGTGCAAGCCTCTTTATCTCCCAGTACCTACTCCGAGTTCCCGAGGACATGCAGCTTTACTGTATGATTAAATGATGATGGCGTCCTCTTGGGTAAAATATTCCGGATGTAAAATAGTCGCCCATTCGGATCTCCGGGCGGGGACTACTCAGGAGGACGTCGTTATCAGGAGAAAGAAAACTGGTGTTCTACGGATCGGAGCGTGGAATGTCAGATCCCTTAATCGGGCAGGTAGGTTAGAAAATTTAAAAAGGGAAATGGATAGGTTAAAGTTAGATATAGTGGGAATTAGTGAAGTTCGGTGGCAGGAGGAACAAGACTTTTGGTCAGGTGATTACAGGGTTACAAATACAAAATCAAATAGGGGTAATGCAGGAGTAGGTTTAATAATGAATAAAAAAAATAGCATAGTGAACGCATTATTGTGGCCAAGATAGACACAAAGCCCATGCCTACTACAGTAGTACAAGTTTATATGCCAACTAGCTCTACAGATGATGAAGAAATAGATGAAATGTATGACGAGATAAAAGAAATTATTCAGGTAGTGAAGGAAGACGAAAATTTAATAGTCATGGGTGACTGGAATTCGTCAGTAGGAAAAGGGAGAGAAGGAAACATAGTAGGTGAATATGGATTGGGGGGAAGGAATGAAAGAGGAAGCCGCCTTGTAGAATTTTGCACAGAGCATAACTTAATCATAGCTAACACTTGGTTCAAGAATCATAAAAGAAGGTTGTATACCTGGAAAAATCCTGGAGATACTAAAAGGTATCAGATAGATTATATAATGGTAAGACAGAGATTTAGGAACCAGGTTTTAAATTGTAAGACATTTCCTGGGGCAGATGTGGATTCTGACCACAATCTATTGGTTATGAACTGCAGATTGAAACTGAAGAAACTGCAAAAAGGTGGGAATTTAAGGAGATGGGACCTGGATAAACTGAAAGAACCAGAGGTTGTAGAGAGTTTCAGGGAGAGCATAAGGGAACAATTGACAGGAATGGGGGAAAGAAATACAGTAGAAGAAGAATGGGTAGCTCTGAGGGATGAAGTAGTGAAGGCAGCAGACGATCAAGTAGGTAAAAAGACGAGGGATAATAGAAATCCTTGGGTAACAGAAGAAATATTGAATTTAATTGATGAAAGGAGAAAATATAAAAATGCAGTAATTGAAGTAGGCAAAAAGGAATACAAACGTCTCAAAAATGATATCGACATGAAGTGCAAAATGGCTAAGCAGGGATGTCTAGAGGACAAATGTAAGGATGTAGAGGCTTGTCTCACTAGGGGTAAGATAGATACTGCCTACAGGAAAATTAGAGACCTTTGGAGAGAAGAGAACCACTTTTATGAATATCAAGAGCTCAGATGGCAACCCAGTTCTAAGCAAAGAAGGGAAGGCAGAAAGGTGGAAGGAGTATATAGAGGGTTTATACAAGGGCGATGTACTTGAGGACAATATTATGGAAATGGAAGAGGATGTAGATGAAGACGAAATGGGAGATAAGATACTGCGTGTAGAGTTTGACAGAGCACTGAAAGACCTGAGTCGAAACAAGGCCCCGGGAGTAGACAACATTTCATTGGAACTACTGATGGCCTCGGGAGAGCCAGTCATGACAAAACTTTACCATCTGATGAGCACGATGTATGAGACAGGCGAAATACCCTCAGACTTCAAGAAGAATATAATAAATCCGATCCCAAAGAAAGTAGGTGTTGACAGATGTGAAAATTACAGAACTATCAGTTTAATAAGTCATAGCTGCAAAATACTAACGCGAATTCTTTACAGACAAATGGAAAACCTGGTAGAAGCGGACCTCGGGGAAGATCAGTTTGGATTCCGTAGAGATGTTGGACCATGTGAGGCAATACTAACCTTACGACTTATCTTAGAAGAAAGATTAAGAAAAGGCAAACCTACGTTTCTAGCATTTGTAGACTTAGAGAAAGCTTTTGACAATGTTAACTGGAATACTCTCTTTCAAATTCTGAAGGTGGCAGGGGTAAAATACAGGGAGCGAAAGGTTATTTACAATTTTTACAGAAACCAGACGGCAGTTATAAGAGTCGAGGGGCATGAAAGGGAAGCAGTGGTTGGGAAAGGAGTGAGACAGGGTTGTAGCCTCTCCCCGATGTTATTCAATCTGTATATTGAGCAAGCAGTAAAGGAAACAAAAGAAAAATTCGGAGTAGGTATTAAAATTCATGGAGAAGAAGTAAAAACTTTGAGGTTCGCCGATGACATTGTAATTCTGTCAGAGACAGCAAAGGACTTGGAAGATCAGTTTAACGGAATGAACAGTGTCTTGAAAGGAGGATATAAGATGAACATCAACAAAAGCAAAACGTGGATAATGGAATGTAGTCAAATTAAATCGGGTGATGCTGAGGGAATTAGATTAGGAAATGAGACACTTAAAGTAGTAAAGGAGTTTTGCTATTTAGGGAGTAAAATAACTGATGATGGTCGAAGTAGAGAGGATATAAAATGTAGACGCAATGGCAAGGAAAGCGTTTCTGAAGAAGAGAAATTTGTTAACATCGAATATAGATTTAAGTGTCAGGAAGTCGTTTCTGAAAGTATTTGTATGGAGAGTAGCCATGTATGGAAGTGAAACATGGACGATAACTAGTTTGGACAAGAAGAGAATAGAAGCTTTCGAAATGTGGTGCTACAGAAGAATGCTGAAGATAAGATGGGTAGATCACGTAACTAATGAGGAGGTATTGAGTAGGATTGGGGAGAAGAGAAGTTTGTGGCACAACTTGACTAGAAGAAGGGATCGGTTTGTAGGACATGTTTTGAGGCATGAAGGGATCACAAATTTAGCATTGGAGGGCACCGTGGAGGGTAAAAATTGTAGGGGGAGACCAAGAGATGAATACACTAAGCGAATTCAGAAGGACGTAGGTTGCAGTAGGTACTGGGAGATGAAGAAGCTTGCACAGGATAGGGTAGCATGGAGAGCTGCATCAAACCAGTCTCAGGACTGAAGACCACAACAACGACAACCTATTCCAGCCTACATCCTTCTGAATCTGCTTAGTGTATTCATCTCTTGGTCTCCCTCTACGATTGTTACCCTCCACGCTGCCCTCCAATGCTAAATTTGTGATCCCTTGATGCCTCAGAACATGCCCTACCAACCGATCCCTTCTTCGAGTCAAGTTGTGCCACAAACTCCTCTTCTCCCCAATTCTATTCAATACCTCCTCATTAGTTATGTGATCTACCCATCTAATCTTCAGCATTCTTCTGTAGCACGACATTTCGAAAGCTTCTATTCTCTTCTTGTCTAAACTATTTATCGTCCATGTTTCACTTCCATACATGGCTACGCTCCATACAAATACTTTCAGAAACGACTTCCTGACGCTTAAATCAATACTGGATGTTAGCAAATTTCTCTTCTTCAGAAACGCTTTCCTTGCCATTGCCAGTCTACATTTTACATCCTCTCTACTTCGACCATCATCAGTTATTTTGCTCCCCAAATAGCAAAACTCCTTTACTACTTTAAGTGTCTCATTTCCTTATCTAATTCCGGCAGCATCACCCGACTTAATTCGACTACATTCCATTATCCTCGTTTTGCTTTTGTTGGTGTTCATCTTATACCCTCCTTTCAAGACACTGTCCATTCCGTTCAACTGCTCTTCCAAGTTCTTTACTGTCTCTGACAGAATTACAATGACATCGGCGAACCTCAAAGTTTTTATTTCTTCTCCATGGATTTTAATACCTACTCCGAAGCCGTAATAGGCGTAATATTTGTTGGGATGAAGAGGAAATAAGATGAAGATGAAGAGGAACGCAAAAGAACTCGTAATAGTACATTCAGAAAATCGAAATTCACTCTGCGTTTTACCGACAGAAGACTTGATAAGGTCAGGAGGTCGATGAAATAGAACGGTACGCAACGTCTAGCGGGTCTGGTGTGTAGGGCCGGTGATGAAGTTGTGTTTGCGCCTCGGCGTTATCTGCTCCCCCCTCCTCCACTTCTCCCCAGCCGCCGCTGTTTGCCAGGACGCGCTCTCGGGCCAAGTCCCGGCGGCAGTTGCAGTTCCCCAAGAGGGAAGCCGCGCCTCGGCAGCTGCCGGGACAAGTGGCAGCAGTTGCGCCGCTAGCGGCGACACGGCGGCGAGAGGCTCACAGAGACCGCGGATCGAAGGTCGGAAGACATGGTCTCTGCGACCCATCGTCACTAATGCAAGAGCCGTGGTAGCTTAATAGCCAACGCCGATGAAGTCATTTTCGTGTTTTCATTTACGGGTTGCTGCAAAAATAATGAATAATTTTGATGAATTTATTTTTTGAGGATTAAAAAACCACTTCCGCTGTATTTAATCTTTTTATTATTAGATCACAACCGCATTAGTGACACTAGAAACCACGTCCACGGGGAATGGAAATGCCGCGTGGCTAGGGCCTCCCGTCGGGTAGGCCGTTCGCCTGGTGCAAGTCTTTCGTGTTGACGCCACTTCGGCGACTTGCGTATCGATGGTGATGAAATGATGATGATATGGACAACACGACACTCAGTCCCTGAGCGGAGAAAATCTCCGACCCAGCCGGGAATCGAACCCTGGCCGTTAGGTACGACATTCCGTCGCACTGACAACTCAGCAACCAACGGCGGATCGTCCTCAGGTGACACCTGCACAACAGTGAATTATGAAAGAGTAACAAGCACTAAAATACCTTCTAATATGAAAAATTTTAAGGAATTTTTAAAAACATATAAAATATACTAAGTCATAAGAGCTGAGTAGCTCAAAACATGGAATATACCATTCTTTGTCAGACCAAACTAGTGAACCGCTAAATAGCATTACGTCACAGAATCAGTATCAGCCGCACGTAGGAATCCGAGTCCAAAATGGTTGGTGGAGCCTAAAAATATTACATCACGGCAATCCACTCTTATCACGAGGATACGTTAAAACCATATAAAGACCTGATCACCAATTAGTTTAAAGAACAGAGTTGGAGCTTGCAGCGAAGTGGCGCAACGGCCCAAAAAAATCCAGACAATGTGTGTCAAACAAGTGGCTTATTTTTGGAAAAGGAGATATAAATAAATTAAACACATACCTCAATTGTGGAGACAAAGTGAAGGAATTCTGCTACCTTGGAAGCAAAATAGCACATGATGGACGAAGTGAAAAATTCTGCTATCTTGGAAACAAACTGATACATTATGGACGAAGCGAAGAGGACATAAAAAGCAGGACAGTGCAGGTAAATACTGAATTCCTGCTCAAAAGAAGTCTACTAGTATGAAACATTGGCTTAAAAATATCTTTTTAATATGAGGAAGAAATTTCTGAGAACGTACGTCCAGTGTGCAGCATTGTACGGAAGTGAATCTTGGTCTCTGAGGGAACCGGGAAAGAAGAGGATCGAAGCGTGTGAAATGAGGTGTTGTAGAAGGATGTTGAAATTAGGTGAGTGATAAGATAAGAAATGAGGATTTGGAAAACACTGATAAGAAGAGACAGGATCGTATGACGTGGGGAAAGAAAATCCTTGATATTAGAGGCAGTTGTAGTGGATGAATACTATAGCGAGAGAAACAGATCCAACAAGTAATCGGAGATGTAGAAGGCAAGTGCTACTCTGAGATCCAAACACTGGCAGAAGGGTAGTTCATGGATGGTTGCGTTAAACCAGTGAGATGAATAACGACTCAAAATCTATGAAAATATGCTACAAAACAGACAGGTAATGCAAAATACGCCAAAGATGCATGGTTTTCTTTGGTTTTCCGTTTTGGGTCCATCGGTCTTCCGTATACATCGAAGAACAGTAGGTGCGAAAGGTACCATTCTTGTCTTGTATCCCCTTTAATCCGTGTACTTCGTCCTTGTCTCCAAGTCTTACTTTCCCCTCTTGCTTATTGTACATACTGTAATTACCCATCTCGCCTTATAGCCTACACTCGTTCTGTGCGAAAATTTCGGACATAATGCAACATTTTACAAAGTCCAGCACCTGTCCTATGTCAACATGTCCTATGGATGTGGCTCTTAAATTTTCTTAAGTCTTGCTTCCAATATCAGGTGGAATGTTAGAATACCTCTATGGAGTTTCTACCTTTTCTAAAGCCAAACTGATAGTCATATGTGTTATGTAATTACAAATGGCGCAGGAGCAACATCTAGACGACGATCAATTCGTTATTCACTATAATAAAGATTTCTTCACCGACAGAAGTCGCTGCTGTTGTCACTCAATTTTCAGCTCATTTATATCAGAAACGAAAGGGGAAAACCACTCATATATCCCCACAACAAGAAGTCGTATAGCATAATGTCTAAGGATATGGAGGCCAACAACCTAGGGCAGTGTCCCGAAACCCCGGGTTTTGTATTAGCACTGAGGTAGTGTGACAGTGAGAAACATCGTTGTAATTGTCGTTGTCATCCACCTTAGGAAAATTTCCTTCATGATCAACGATTTTCTGTGAGGTCTGCACGCTAGGCGGTGTAACTTAACCGCTAACGGGCGATTTGCCGCTTCACTGAAAATTACCGGCTATAAAAGCCTTTCGTCGTCCATGTCCCTCAACAAAATACTGCTGACGCTGACACATTTCCTTTTATCATGAACACAAAGAGCTTGCATTAATTGTAAATTGGTAGACATTTGTCAGACAGCCACATGAGCAACTGCAAGGTCTCTGCTTACGTGATGAATAGACATTTGAGGGCTTCACAGAAAAATTTTCCGAATTCTCTCCACTTTTTTATCAGAAGTGCAAAGTATACCTGAATTCTTACATTTTATCAAACATTCTGTCTTTACAAATTGTCGATACCAATGACGAGTGATTTTTCCCACAGGAGGAATCTTCAACAAACGCTGACGAAAAGGAAGCGATATGGTCACATAAAGGGAATGAAGAAAAGCAGAAGAGTAGATTTTTTTTGCAAAAGAAGTGAGAGGAGACGAAAAAAGCTAAAGGAAAATAATAGATACGCAGGGATAAGAATCCTGCGATGGGAAACTCAGGGTCAACACATACGCGAAGACAATATGGGAAGAAGGGAATTTGTGCACTATATACAGAAAAGCAAATGAACTAGACGCGTCCACCAAGCAGCCATAGTAAGCTTTCTTGCGCTGACGACGGAAGCACCTTTTCGTGGTGTGAACTGAACATCGGAAGCGTTGAGTAGTCGTGATGTAGTTTCAAATTCGTGCTGTGATGTTTTGGAACAGTAGAACCTTTTAAATTCTCGAGTACAGTAAGTAGCGTGTTTCGTTACTGACTTTCAAGCAAGACGTTACTAAAGCAGTAACTGAAAAACATTAAATCATCATATGACATCATTAGACGGGAGACCTCGTCTAGGGTTGTTCTTCCGCCAGGAACAAGTATTTCTATTGGACACAATTTCTGCTACTTAGGCGTCTACATGATGGATATGGGGTGAAATGATTAGGACAAGATGGACACCCACTCTGTGAGCGAAGAAAATCTCCATCCCTGCCGATAGTTGAACCCAGGAGCCTGCGATCTAAAAGCGGTGACACTAACCACCTGACCACTAACTTCGGACTAAGTGATTTAGTACTTAAGAGTCAATAAAATTTGCCGAGTTAAAGTTCGTAAATCTGCATTACAACTATTTTCACAATACTTCCCTTCACCCCTCCCCTCTGCTCCTCATTAAACACGTGCGTCGTAAACAGCATTTAAGCATGTGTGTGTGTGTGTGTGTGTGTGTGTGTGTGTGTGTGTGTGTGGGTGTGTGTGGGTGTATATGTGTGTGTTTTCTTCATACAAGATTCTCCTTCATGGTGGATATATTATTGCGAAAACGACACTCTGTATTAGACACTAACGAGAAATAGCGTAGCGTGCACTCTGTTGCGTTGTCAATGTAAAATTAGGGAACGGGCGAACATATATATCTTGAGTCGGATACCGATAACTTTAGCAATGTTATACTGATGGACGTGGCTAATGTGGTTAATGGCCAATCGTAATCGGAGGTGTGTAATTCAACAAGTATGTGTACTCCAGAGAATGGTGTATGTGTGATATTGAAGTAACCCGCTCTGTTCGATTTACAGGATCCTTAACGGATTTGTCTCCAGGGAAACTCAAGTAATTAAGCCTACTCCTGCAGACTCCATACTCAACCTACAGGCCAAAGGCTGATTTGTTTCTCACGGAAACTGCAGTACTGAGCATTTGTTATCAGACACGGCTACCTTTGCACATCCCGACGTGAGTCTTGAAAGAAATTGACCGCTTTTGTGTGACATATATGTCGCTTCTTTTCACTTTCCGTAGCTCGGAGCTGGCATAAAATAGAGCCCCCTAAATCGTTCTGCTAACACATTAGAAAGCGCAGTCATAAGCTGTTTCGCAGAACACACTTCGAAAAGAAAGAAAGTTTCCAGAATCACAACTAATGACTTCTTTAGGTACTTAAATTTACTGTGGATTAAGAAGGTACAATATTTAAATCTGTTAAGTGTCAAACTATTGTTACGCGAAGCTCTGAAAAACATTAATAAAGATATGCATCCAGCTCTTGCAGAACGCCAGAACAACAGCTCGGTTGTCCTGGTACCCTCACATATACAAGGGGTACTTCGAGAGGTAGCAGCTGAGCTCAAGGTGTTTAGGGATTGTAAATCCGATGAATAACTGCAGTAAGGCTCTTGGTTAAAATAATTTTATCACATCTCTTGTACGTCACATGAAATCACTTCTTCGGGGTTTCAAGGTACCGCCGCATCTAGAATAATCTAATGAACTGCAACTCATATTGCTCTAGTTTTTGACACACTCTTTTCTGATTAAAGAGTTTGTATAACCGGAAATGGAGGCAATCAAATATATGGGGCTACAGAGAAAATTATGTGGACTGTTAAGAAATGAAGTTCTACGCAGAATAGACGAGTAAAGGGATAAATGTTAAACACTGACTAAAAGAAGGGTCAGGGTGATAGGACATGTGTTAAGACGACATGGAATAACCTCTGTAGTACTAAAAGAATTCTGAGACTCAAACCTTGAAGGAGAAGACAACGGAATATTCACAGAAAACAGTATGGTACATTGAGTATAAGATGAAGGAACTGACACAAAAGGAATCGTGGAGGGACACATTAAATCAGACAAAAGACTGACGACCAAAAGGAAAATTCATTATCCAATGTTTTCTGTGCAGAGATAGATTACAGAATATATAATGGTACCATTTTCCAGCTTTTACTCTGTTTGCTTCAGTTCTCAAAGACGAAGCTAGATGGCTTTGCTGTGTGTATTCATCATTCGTTCTCCGTGGGTGTTAGCATCTCTCTTTTCAAAAGTGCGGAAAATCTCTCTGTGATTGATATGGAAATCGCATTGCATGCAAGATATATTTTACTCAATATAAGCAATAATTGGTAAACTTTCATCAGTTTCAAATATGAATTAGATTACACGGTTGTTGCGAAAATTTATGTCCTATTGCTTATATTACTGACTGCGTATCTACTTCTACAGTATATTTTACCAGTTTCTCTAGAATTTACGTCTGCACAAAAGGTTCGAAGATTTTCTGAACTACAACGACCGTACAGGCTAATTCATATTTGAAAAAGATGGAATTTTACCAATAATTGTATCATATTGAATAAAATGTAAGTAAATCTTCCATGCAATACAATTTCAGTATTAATTACAAGAAGTTTTTGAGCTTTTTTGAAAAAGAGGTGGGAACACATACATACTCCAAAAAACGTCATATGGCGTATAGCGAGTGGTATCCCGTATCGCTTTTAGTCGTTCGCTTCCCTATTTCACTTGCAAATCCTTCTGTTCGAGTCTTGATTTCTCTTGCCTTCGCGGTCCTTGCGCGAAACGCACGTTGGTATCAGTAGGATCGTTCTGCAGTCACTCATGAATGCCGGTTCTCTAAATTTTCTCAAAAGTGTTACACGAAAAGAACATCTTCTTTTCAAGGGGCATTTCCGCATTACTCGCGTGATGGTCGAACCTACCATAACAAATCTAGCAGCAGGCCTTTGACTTGCTTCGATTTCTTTCTTTACGCCTGCAGATGGGATGAGGGAGAAGAAGAACTATTTTGTATATACAACCAAAGATTTACACTTCTTGTTGCAGTCTTCTTGAAAACTATAGGTTTCCGAAGTTGAAATTGACAGGCCTGGTAATGAACACTATTACTGTAGAATAAAAGTCCATTTGCCGCAGTTACTCTTTACTACAAGAGGTATGTCGAAGAGGTAGTAACTAAATACACATAAAAACTGCCGGTAGAAAAAGAGATATATTACACTAGAAAAAGATTTGTTAAGTTTCTCCTTATTAGATTGTGTTGTATCAAAGCCACCCAGTAACCTATGGCCAGGTTGAGTAACAACGGTGTGCACAAACGGAATTTAACGTTGTGTTAAAGGTATCTTGTTCCGCAATCTTTTTAAAAATATTTCTCCGGCCCTAATACTTTATAAAACTGTGTGTACTACAGCATTTAAATATTCTTTATAGCTTTACGAATTCTTGCGATGTGCATGTTCCTGGATTCCCTACAGTGCACTAGCAGAATAAGAATGATGTGGTTCGAATCTTCGACTGCAAATTGGCTCTCTTTCCATAATACATAGGTTTTCACCATTGAGTTAGTGATTCTCCAGTGTCCTCAAGAAATGATTTTCACAAATTCGGTTACGATGGGAGGAGATTTCGACATAATTCTGTTTCAAATAAGATTCCTTGGTTACCGGACTTAAGTGCACTACTATCATGACAGCTTTATGCTCTATCTTAACCTTGAGTGGATCATACTTTACCTTCATTTTTTAATTTAACGAGATAATTTAAAAATGTCTGTAGTGGAGAGCATCTCGCTTTCTGTTAACAGCATTTGAATAATGTATTTTGAACATAACTATCACAACAAGAAGCAGATCTTAGAACACTTAACAAATATGAAAAAAAAACATTGTTACTCTGCCATAGTCTTCACCAAGACAGCGTAATTACTTTTATGTGTGGTTGCAGCCAGATGCAGCTGTGGGTAAGAACAACTCCATTTTCCGCATACAATGGATAGCTGCAGCTGTCGAACCGTTGTTATCGTTCGCGGGGTATTGTGTAGCACCAACGCGCAGCGCAAGTGAAGAGCGATTTGCAGTTGTCGAAGCGCTAGCGAAATGCAATTTTCCGCATAAACTGTCATCGCGTACTGTTAGTTCGCTATTGTCTTGTTTCTGAATAGCAATGACGGTCTGTGACAAGCTGATCGTCATTCACGCTGGGCTGCGTACTGAAAACCGTTCCGCGCTGTGAATGTTGCCGTAAGTGTGTTGCGTAACGGCAGTTACGAACAGCGGTGCCCATTTCATATAATTACATATATTTACAAAAATCATTGTGTGCGCAAAACTTTTATCTGTTATGGATGAGGATCACTGCGACTGTGATTGTGTGCATGAGTATATGAACGTCCTATGTCTCCTCTTAAGCCATTGGGTCGATTTGAAACAAAACTGGTACACCTATCACCCGCCGTCCGCAAAGAAGCACCTTAGTGGTAAGAACCGCATAGCTCCATTACGTTTCGGGGTGAAAAGGTGATGACATAGAAGCGTAATTCAGGAATCTCTGCAGCAATTGCAACTACATTTTGTACATACATGAGTGATTATTTTTATTATTCTTGTAACTATTTGTATAAGAACACTATGGGAGTAATACACTCCAAAAAACCCTAGTGTAGGGGATGAGAAGCTGTGATATGTAAAAGTGTTAAGTAACCACCGAATTCATAATTTTAGTGATCTCTAGGATCATGGGTTACACTCCCAAAGGATAAAGGACTGGGGATGGGGATTCAAATACAGGCAAATATGAAACTATCTCTAACGCAAGAAGCAATTTCTATCAAATTAGCACACCTATCACTCACTATCTGAAAAAAAAATCTGGAACAATTTCAAACAAAATTGTTGAATACGTGAATGGTGAATCATTATTTGCGTAAAAGTAGACTAAAATACCCTTCCTATCGCTAGGGTGGGGGTAGGAACGGGACGTTCGAAAACGACGTTGGTATTTATTTCCTTCATTCAGCAGACTTATAATATTTTAAAAGTACGAAGCGCAATATTTTTCCTATTTATATTCTTCAGCACGTCAAACAGGTATCAAGAACGAGTGTTGCAGATAGCCAATAATAGTGTCAGTTTGTTTGGCGAATGCTCAAATGTGTGTGAATCCCTAAGGGACCAAAATGCTGAGGTCATCGGTCCCTAGACTTACACACTACTTAAACTTTACGCTAAGAACAACACACAGCCATGCCCGAGAGAGGACTCGAACCTCCGGCGGGAGCGGCTGCGCAATCCGTGACATGGCGCCTCAAACCGCTCGGTACATAAGGACAAAAATGTGTGACAGCAGCGGAGAAAGACTAATACGGGGTAAAACTTCGATTATAAGTGGTCTAACCTTTCAACTTCCCGTCAGCTTAAGTGAACCCGAGTAACGAGTGGATGGGCAAAGTGTCTATTAGGAACATTACGTAGGTAGATTGTGGACAGTTGGGATTGTGGGCCTCACTGGAAGCGTGCAAGGGATAAGTCCCTGCAGTCGCGCTATTCGTCTATGTCCTCGGTGGCTCAGATGGATAGAGCGTCTGTCATGTAAGCAGGAGATACTGGCTTCGAGTCCCGGTCGGGGCACACAGTTTCAGCTGTCTCCATCGAGGTATGTCAAGAACACCTGTCAGCAGCTGAGGGTTTCAATTAATTATAATTTATTCTAGAGAAGCTGCACGGTCATCAATGGTATCTGTTCTTTCGAGAACAGTTACTATCTTCATATATATTTCATATAATACGCAATACCTCTCTCGTTGCAGCAGCGGTCTCTTCATATACAGACGTGACAAGCTCTTGAAAATAGAACATTATCAAATGAATAAATGGTCTTGATAAAAAGGATGAAATGACAATAGGGTCAATTTTTTCCTTTTAATTCCTGTTTTTAAGCCGTAACATGGAGTTGCAGTGTAAATATATTTCAAAGCTCAAATAGTCAACGGTCAGATGTATATTTATCGATGTAATGAAATGGCAGTTTCAAGAGAAGCAGCCAACATTCTTCCTGCTTTCTATAGAACATCCAAACAATTGATAACTGAGTAATAAATTTAAAAAAAGCACCGAACGTTTATTGGTACGATCGACGATATTTTTGTCGTCACGACTCGCGATGTAATTATAGAGATATAATTTCGTAATGAAAGTAACTTTGTAATAAAATAAAATAAGACTCATCAAAATGTTTACTGTACAGGATGTTTAAAGAGAGGTAATGACAATCTTTCTTTCAGTTCACTGGAACTTATATCTTCTGTCAAACACTATTGCTGGATTGCATAGTACGGGTGTCTGTTGCAAGTATGTAATGTTACTCAGTTTGGTCAAATTCCCGTAATTTTTAAACAAATTCGTCAGAATTGGTCTTCTAATGACGTTATAACGTGAACCTACAGTGCTGTGCCAACCAGAAATCGCAGGAACATCAACAAAAGCTTTATGTTCAGAGTATATCTCGCCGCAGCTGCTGCTGTCCAGAGGGCGATGTTTCGCAGCCTTTCACAGCTGTCGACCACGTGATGGATGAGTACTGTCGACGTCAGACGCTCCCGAAGCACTAGATGTCCAGAGCACGCCACGCACATACGTTGTCCAGCCCAATAAAATGGATGGCGTCAATCTGTAAGCCCTGCAGCGGTGCCACATCTGAGCGGCTTACTTCTCACGTTTTGCTGAAAATTCTTACGAACACTCGCTTACGACAAAAGGAAAACGGGCGAAAATATTGCCTCGGAGAGTAATATCTCTCGGATCGAGTAAATCTCGAACCTTAAATTTGAAATATACAGTGGAACAAATTCTATGACTAACACTTTCTTTTGGCTGGTCTTTCGTGCAAGAAAAATAGTGAATACGAACAAACCTTAATGGCTTTTAGCTGTAATATAGGTACAATAAATGATATAAAACCATTTTATCTCCGTCGTAGAAATTAATTATTCATATGTCTGAAATTTTAATATCAAATCGTCAAACGTAATAAATACGAAAAATTAATCGGAAGAACTGCTATAATCGAACGATGTTTTTCTATTTTTTAAGCTTGTTACGAGAGCATCATGGGCCTGCAATTTTTATACGAAAATACAAAATTTACAGAAAAAATATAGCACTGAAATTTGTGATATCCAATCGACATCTCGGATTTTGCATGGGCCGTTGTGAGTTCAGTGTAACAGATGTGTGATTTATCCACCTTAAACAACTGTATTTCTATTTGTTGAAATAATCATCCACCAGTTGCACCGGTAAAGAAGGTAAAATTCCTTTTGTGCAACTGATTGCTGATTATTTCAACTAATTACCGATGATTTTATGCCTAAGAAAACTAGGAGGCACAATACACTTGGTTTTTTTCATAATTATCTCGTAGAAGTCCAAAATGTGTAGTTATTATCTTCAGGTTCGAAGTAAAAGCTCTGTAGATATTTTACATAATGAAGTTTGTGAAATTAATCGAAGTAAGTTAAGAGAAGGCCGTCAGCTCTAGTATCTTAATGGTTTATTGTTGCTTCTGACTC
The DNA here is from genome assembly GCF_021461385.2 of Schistocerca piceifrons. Taxonomy (NCBI): domain Eukaryota; kingdom Metazoa; phylum Arthropoda; class Insecta; order Orthoptera; family Acrididae; genus Schistocerca; species Schistocerca piceifrons. The sequence continues at coordinate 413,717,301 of NC_060140.1, forward strand.
CTCTAAGGAGTCACACACCTTAAAGTTTATACATGGGCGCCAGCACTGCATAGTGGCTACTTTGTCACACGATGAAATTGCAAAGCACATTTTTCACAAAACACACCTGACAACAACTCTCTTCTTAGTTTCTCCATGTCACACACCTTTCCAAAATCACCACAGTTTTTACACGTAGCCTTCTTTGAGTTAAGATAACTCCTAATTGTTTAAATGGACCTAGATGTAAGGAAGAAATACGATAACTTTCACATAACATATCCATTACCGTGTAACGATCACATTCTATATAAATACAATTTAGCAATCCTATTTCCAGTAGCCCAGTAATTTTGTCAGTATGGTTGTTGGTGATATACAAGACAATATTACAGTTTAATGATGTCTTTTATCTGGACACAATTTTTCAAGTTTAAAAAAAATCCAGACATGACAATAGCACCAGTATTCGTACAAGTTAGTCATGTTTCTATAATTATAATTGAGACGCAATTTATGAAGTTAACACTTCAATTTTATCCCAGTTCAACAGATCTTACATAGTCTAAAACATACTGTGCATGCTGTGCCTCTAAGGATTTCACTTATATGTAAGTTATCAAAAGGTAACAATTTTTTATCCGTAAATTTTGAAGCTACGTCTTTTACTAGATTGTGCGTTTAATTTTAGTTCCTTATTGAATTACTCGACTATTCGATTCCTTATACACGACGTCGTCATTGTCCAAGTAAACCAAATATTAGGCACAATTAAACTGCTTCTCAGGATATTATCTTTAGCTATGCAGGTGGTGACATACGAGTAGTTATTGTTAGTAAACGTAAGAAACCTCTCTTTCTTTTATCCCGTGCAGTACTATTTAGTTAGTATAAGAATCGATTTCGGCCTTTACTCTATTTTCGTATTATTTGTATCAGAAGAATACTTTTTTCTAATAAATGGTATATGACATCCGTGAACAGTGGCCATTCCCCCCCCCCCCCCCCGCCACCCCCCCCCCGCCCCGCCACCCCCCCCCCCCCCCGCCCCCGCGGCTCCACACACACACACACACACAAATATGAAGTTTCGTGGCAGGTTAAAGTTGTCTGCCACACCGAGACTCAAATCTTTGTCTTTCGCATGAGAGCGCTCTACCAACCAAGCTATAAACCCACGATTCCACGACTCAGCCTCACTGCTTTCCCTCCGGGAGTACCTCATGTCTATAGTTTTAACCTGCCAGGAAGTGTCAAATCAGCGCACATTTCGCTGCAGCGTGAGAATTCATTATGGAAACTGAAATATACTTACAAAAGCAGTTATGAACTGTGCATCCTATGAATGTAACCCTCTATTGTTTGAGACAAAGGAATGCTTTTATAGGATGCACAGTCGATTAGTGCTTTTGTGAGCATACATTAATTCATTTCTTTGAGAAACTCTGTACGTGGTTGGACAGAAGCCACGATCTAAAGTGTTGGAGTAACTTAACATAAAGTTGCGAGTTTAAATGGATCTGGAAATGTATTCTAGGTTGAAAATAATGCACCCTGCCCCTTAGTACTTTTGTACAGGTCACCCAAATTACAACACCGCAGCTGATAATTGCTATGCATCAAATTTCAACAATGCAGGCGTCAGCCCATGAAAATACGTAATGTGATTGATCGTGTCGGTCTGCTTGTGGTTCTGGCGAATGCTACGGCATGTGGTCGCGTTCTGTTTTGCTACCAAGGTGATTGTGTTATAATGGCGGATACAAGCAGAGGCACAAATGAAGTATATCTTCTTTTTAGCAATACCTATGGTAAAATTAGGGATAACTTTTTTAATCACTTCAAGGAAGAGCCCCCAACGGAGGCTAATCTTCGGGAACTGAAAAGAAAGGGCTTTACACTGGTTCTCTGAAATATGCACCAGACAGTGGAAGACACAATAAATATGACAACAGCAATGAAGCCTTGAACGCTTGAATGCATCACTGCTTCGTTCTCTAGCAAATCTAACGAAGAAGCGGTCGGTGGATGAACAGTACCAGAATCTCCAAGCATCACTGGATGATGAAAGAAGATTACTATTCATTTCGACCCGACAGCATCAGTGAATTAATTGACCATGACATGAATACAAGACGTTATGCCTGCGAACAGTTACTTGCAGTTTTTCCAGTATTAGCTACTCCCCGTAAGGTTATGATGGAAGATGAATGTTCTTCGTATCTTACCTCCGGGTCTCGTAATGTTTACTTCTGGGCCAAAGACAATACACAACATATCGTCAGCATACAGAGGGTGTTTGAAATATATAATACGTCTGTAAAGACATTCGTTTCTTCGTTATTCCATGCTTGCCATTTAAATACGTTTTCTGTTGCGTATTTAAATGGATCTGGAAATGTATTCTAGGTTGAAAATAATCTTAAACATTCGGAGTGTGATTTCTGACCCACCCGGTACAGTGTGTCGTACCCAAATAATCAGAAATCTTTTCCTTTGATATAGATAACTTGAAGATCGCCCGAGTATCGACCGAAATCGATTGTTACAGTGAAGAAACATTACAGCTGGTTAAAATATGTACCGTAGTTACAAACATTAAAATTTTCTCGCTTCTCATAAGCAGGTCTTGTGAGACACGCTAGTGTTGATGTGGGGCAAAGCTAGAGAAGAACTAATGTTTGTAGTTTTCTGACATTTCTGCACCACTTTCTGTGTTTCAGATGACGGCGTCGAGGACTACAGCGATGGGAACCTAGAGCGTCTGCTGCAGGGCGCCCAGCAGAAGTGAGTAGCCACACGTTCCCCTCTCTTCTCCTGCCGCACTCCTCATCACCAATATACTGATAGTGACTAAGGCAGCCGAAACGTTTCAGTAACTTTTCGCCTTTGCACGATATGATACACACATTCATCAACATGTTGTTTAACCATCAACAATTTCTTACACTGAAATCTGAGTTGGTCATCTTAGGTCTTTCACATTCGTAGTCTCTGTAACACCCAGTAAATTGCTTTCTGTAACTACTTCACAGAGAATTAGTCCCAGCGTTTTTCACTGATAAGGTATGTGCTTTCCAGGTTGTGTGGTTACAACAAACTGACGATGTTCCGAGTGCTCCATTGCGAGTTGCGTACATCGCAGATACTGAAACATCGTAGATACATTCATTAATCTGTGCGCTCTTGGAGTATACTGAACAAAATAATAGTTCCACTTTCTGTCATCAGGTTAAAATATGGTGCTATAAACAATCAGAATGTGCTGTTGGTGCAGGAAAGGGGGGGGGGGGGGGGGGGAGCGATCAAACATACGGTATCGGTGGTTATGACATGATTATTGGGATATGGTCACAGGTTACTGCATGTGTTCAATAAGATCTCTCGACTCAGCAACATTCTGCATCCATAACACAGTGTAATTGCCAGTTTCTCGTATATTCGGTATAATCAGAGCGATATGTCGTCGTATGCTATCCTTTAGATCAGGAAAAGTCCAGATACATTCCTGACTCGATCTTTCAGATACCCCACATCCAGAAGCCACATGGATTTATGTCGGGGGAGCTGGAAGGCCACACATCTTGAAATGCAATCATTACGGAAGGTTTCTGGAAGCAAATCTTTCACCTGGCAAGCGACATGTGCTGTCAGCACATCTTGTATGAAAATAGTAACGTGGACACAATTGCGTTCTTGCAAAGTTGGAATCACGTGTTGAACAAGGAGGTGCTTATAAGTTGCAGATGTCGTTGTACACTTAAGAGGCCAACGAGGTGTCATTCCCTCCGAAGACACACGGACCGAAATCGTTGGAATTTGTGAATCCACACCAGACAGTCACATTAGCTGAGTACAGTGGTTGTTACTGCACAACATGTGGCGGGCCGGAACCCCATATGCGCGCAGAGTAAAATGTGACTCGTCCGTGCAAAAATTTTTTCCTACCACATGTCATCGATTTCTATGCATGCCAAAAACCGAAAGGCAAAGTCACGGCGTTATAGCCTGTCTTGCGGCTTCATTTGGAGCACATTCAAAATCTTATAGTGATACCAGTGTAAAATGCGGTGCAAAATCTTTTTAACTGTTGTCCAGGAGAGAGAGAATTTCAGTGACACAGCTCGAGCAATGTCTGCAGAATTTGAGGCATCTTCTGCATGTTTGGCTATAGCCACAGCGACTTTATCAACGTGGGACCCCATCGCATCTGTTTCTGCAGGCAGCATTCCCGTAATGCACAGTCTGTGACTTAGGAAGTCGGGATTAGCATGGAAGGTCAGGGCCACAATAATGTCACTCCTTAAACACAACAACTAGCAGATCAATAACTTAACCAATTTATTCAAGACCACGTTTATAAAACAGCTAACATACAATCAACACGTGGCAGCCAAAAAAACAACATAGAAATGACAAATAGCTTCCATCTCAAGCAAGCAGCAAATTAGAATTACTTAATGAACAATAAATTACAATCTTAAGTGATTTAAAAACGTGGTACAGATATAATTTTTTTGAGCAATAACACAACCAGCACAATACGTTAGACTTAAATAATTCTTTGGCAAGCAAATTTAATTTTTTAAAATATACATGAGAGATGTTAAACATTTATCAAATGGTCAGTGACACCAGGCTGCCCTGGGCAAAAGGTGACTTAACTTAAAATGACGGAAGCAGCAGACTAGCCGTCCAAAAAAACACCTAAACGCCGGGGCCCAACCGGGAGTCACTTCCCATTAGACGACACGTCACAGATTCTGTGCACCGAAGCGGAACGCGGTGCCGCTGCCACACATCCCAACTCGCAGGTAACTGGAACACAAACAGGCCACAGAAAACACGGAAAACACCAAGCAAACATCAATTAATATAAGTTAAGAGATCAATTAACAATATAAGTTGAAAAAAACCAGTAAGTTCCTTCAATAGAAACTACTTAAATTTTGCAGCAATATCAATGTTGTAAAAAATTTAAATTAAAACTTGTACACAAATGCAATACTGTAAAGTTGTATCAGACTTTTACACTCTCATAGTTTGCCAAACATTATTTACACGTATGATTAAGGCCGACAATGTGTACAAAGATGAAATATAAATAATTTGAAGATAATATCACGTTATTCAAATGCACAACTTCACAACAAAACTAGGTTTGTTGCTCTTTAATTTCGTTGCATAGGTCTGCAATGTAACTGCCAATTGCGTAAGCTTGGTCTGCAGAAAATCACAACTAGACTATGACCTAATATCTTCAATACCTTACAGTTACTACATCTTTTGGGGACGCTGATTTCGTTAAAGGAAATAGTGACTGTCGGTCTCCATGCGATCACACACCTTGCCGTCTGCTCTTACGTCAACAACACATACATTAGGGAAACCAACCAACAGGTTGCAGTCGCTACAACGCAAATAATTCCACGAAACGAAGGCACCAAAACCACCAACACCTTCGATGGAGAGCGTCGTTCGAGATGGTCTCGAGGAATGGGTCTGTCCGAGAAAACAGGCACCAAAGCATTGCGACGAGCAGCGCCCGGAGTTGACATCTGGCAGGTGCACCACAAACTCCAGACCGTCCTGCAGGGCACACCGGTCGCGCCGCTGCTGGCCGAGCCCGCGTGTTTTGCTCCTTCGTCCCCTAAAACACGTCCTAGCGCCTCGTAGCGAGTTCGTCGACCAACTCGCCGACCGCAAATACCCGCCGCCAGATCACAACAGGAGCAAAGATCGTAGTACAGCCGGGTAATCGATAGTCGTGCCAAAGAGCTGGTGTGCCAGAAAAGGCGTACCACGGCTCACAGTCTTCCTGCTGAAAGCTGCCCCGTTTCGTACGATAAATCCAACGTTCTTAATCCATTACACCAACATATTGACGTCAAAACAATGCCATATTTTCACGTGGTGGCAGAAATTTGGAACTATGTGGAATATGCCGTACGATGGAATTAACAGACTTTGAAAACGGAATGGTAATTGGAACTAGACAAATGGGGCATTCCATTTCAGAAATCGTTAGGGGATTTAGTATTCTAAGACCAACAGTGTAAAGACTGTGATGAGAATATCACATTTCAGGCATTACCTATCATCACGGACAAAGCAGTGGCCGACGGTCTTCACTTAACGATCGAGGTCAGCCGTGTTTACGTTGAGTCGTCAGTGATAACAGACAAGCAACACTACGTCAAATAACCACAGAAATCATTGTGGGACGTACGACGAACGTATCCGTCCGGAGAGTGTGGCGAAATTCCGAGTTAATGGGCCATGGCAGCATACGAGCGACGCGACTGCCTGTGCACCATATTGCCTGCAGTGGCTCTACTGGGCTCCTGATCATAGCAATTGGACCCTGGACGACTGAAAAACCGTGGCATGGTCAGATGAGTTCCGATTTCAGTTGGTAAGAGCTAAATGGTTCAAATGGCTCTGAGCACTATGGGACAGATCGCCCGCCACAAATCCCATCGAACATTTGTGGGACATAATAGAGAGGTCAGTTCGTGCACAAAATCCTGTAACGGCAGCACTTTCCCAACTGCGGATGGCTACAGAGGTAGAATGACTGAGTATTTCTTCAGGGGACTTCCGACGACATGGTGAGTCCATACCACGTCGAGCTGCTACTTTACTCTGGGCGAAAGGAGGTCTCTTGCTGAAAGTACGGGTAATGTAACTGATGATGATAAACAGAAGGCTGAAATTCTAAACCTAGCTTTCAAAAACTCGTTTACGGTAGAGGACTGCAGAACCATTCCCCCTTTCAATTATCGAACAAATGCAAGGATGGCTGACGTAGTGTTTAGTGTATCTGGGATGTAAAACAGTTAATATCCTTACACGCCAAGAAGGCATCTGGACCAGACGGTGGCCCCATAAGATTATATGTTGATAATGCTACAAATATAGCACCATCCTTATCCATTATCTATCAGCGATCATTGGAACAGCGGAAAGTTCCACGGGACTGAAAGAAGGCCCAGGTCATAGCAATCTATAAAAAGGGTAGAAAATCGGATGCAAATACTTACCGATTTGTTGTAGAATAATGGAACATATTTTGTGTTCAGACATAATGACCTTTCTAGACTCTGAGAAGGTCATCTGCAGAAACCAGCACGGTTTTAGGAAACAATGGTCATGCGCGACACAGCTGGCCCTCTTGTGCATGGTATACAACACGCTCCAGATATCGGCTCCCAAGTTGATGCCATATTTCTCGACTTTCGAAAGGCGTTCGACACAGTTCCGCGCTGTCGCTTGCTCCAATAAGTGGGCGCTTACGGTTTATCCAATGACATATGCGGTTGGATAGAAAGTTTTCTAACAGACAGGGAGCAGTATGTCGTCCTGAACGGGGTGACTTCAACAGAAACAAGCCTAACTTCAGGTATGCCCCAGGGCAGCGTAATAGGTCCGCTGACTTTTACGATTTACATAAACGATCTAGTTGATGGTATTTACCGCGGCATTAGACTGTTTGCCGATGATTCTGTAGTCTTCAGGAAAGTAGTATCACACGAAAGCTGTGAACAAATCAAAGAAGATTTGCAGAAAATAAATGCATGGTGTAATGACTGGCAGTTATCTCTCAATATTAGTAAGTGTAACCTACTGCGTATAACAAGGTGAAAATCCCCATTAATGTAAGAGTACAAAATAAATGTCCAGTCTTTAGAAGCGGTAACATCCGTCAAGTATCTGGGTGTGACTATCCGAAATGATCTCGAATGGAATGATCAGATTAGACAAGTAGTGGGTAAGACAAACCCTAGATTGCGGTTTATTGGTAGAATCCTGAAGCGATGCTGTCCTTCAACAAAGGAAGTAGCTTACAATACGTTAGTTCGTCCAGTCTTAGAATACTGTTTGTATGGGACCCTTAACAGTTGGGTCCGATTCAAGAGATTGAGAAAGTCCAAAGAAGTGCTGCAAAATTCGTGACTGGTACATTTAGCCATCACGAGAGCATTACAAATCTCATAAAAAGTTTGAAGTGGGACACACTTGCAGACAGATGACGCGCTAAACGGAAGGGGCTGCTCACTAAATTCCGAATTCCGATCTCCACCGAGGATGTAGAGCACACATTATTACCACCAACTTTCAAATCGCGCAATGATCACCATTCGAAGATAAGGGAAATAAGAGCTCGTACTGAGGTGTTCAGACAGTCGTTTTTCCCTCGCGCGATCCGCTAGTGGAACAGAGGGTGGGGGAATATGACTTTGGTGCGAATTGTGCCCTCCGCCACTCACCGCTTGGTGGATATAGGGGGTATATAGGTAGATGTAGATGTATATGACTTTTGTCACCTTCGTGTGTACATCACACATGCTTAAATATCTCTTGAAAAATTCTTCCCCGCGTTGTAGAAAGTCTCTGCAGTAGACTGGAAGTTCACAACAATAAACGAACTGATTGACAATACACCACCAGAGCAACTATGATGGGTACTACACTGCTGTAGGGCCAACACTGCATTATTTTTATTGTTGTTATCATTACATCTACATCTACATCATACTCCGCAATCCACCGAATGGTGTGTGGCGGAGGGTACCTTCGGTACCACTATCTGATCCCTCCAACCCTGTTCCACTCGCGAATAGTGCGTGGGAAGAATCGTTGTCGGTAAGCCTCTGTATTGGCTCTAATTTCTCGAATTTTCTCCTCGTGGTCAATACGCGAGATGTATGTGGGGGGAACTAATATGTTGTCTAACTCCTCCTGAAAGGTGCTGTTCCGAAATTTCAGTAGTAGATCTATCCCCGATGCACAACGTCTCCCTTGTAACGTCTGCCAGTGGGATTTGTTTAGCATCTCCGCAACGCTCTCTCGCCAGCTAAACGATCCCATTAGTAGTAGTGGTTACATATACACACCATTAGCAGCCAGAGGTCTTCAAATTTCTGCCAGTTCAGAAGTAGGGAAACGAAGAATCAAGTGATTTACTAACAACAGTCCCAAACATAGTGAGCAGATTTAATTTGGTTGATTTTAAATGACGGTGTAGGATATGCATGGAGCAAGGGCTCCCAGGTATAGCAGCTGTGGAAGGGAAGCATGTTAGGTAACGAGTGTCTGCTAGTATCAATAATAGATAGGTAGTTTGCTTTCTTTTCTAAGATCGAGCTGTAGGTAGCACACGCGATGCACTGAAAACTGCTTCGTCGTTCTAGAAAATAACGATTGTTAGAAATAAGCAGTACCAATTTTCATACTGAGTCCGTGGCTTACTAAAAAACCTAAAACACTTAATATCATTTATGAACCATCATTTTCAAGACAAAATTCATCGAAGAAAATTCTTTCCGATTATAAAGGTTAGTTGGATGCTAATGTGGATGATGGTGTGACGGCGGGGCGGGAATGGTAACTAATACCTGAATGTACTCAGGTGTAATAGTCTCAGAAAGGGTGACAGCCACTGCAGTGTAGAGTAAAATCTATAAGGGAAGACAGAAATTGGAAAATGACGATCAAATTTACGGACGATATATGCATTTAGAGTAATGAAATGTTATTTTGATGCTTATACTTTGGTGGGATGTGTGTGAGCTTTTAGTCACTTTACATGAAGGCACAGCCCCTATGAAAACAAGATCACTAATAGGTACCCGTACGTAAATAATAAATGACATATTTAGTGAATGGTGATGCAAATCTATATGTGAAGTAGGAGACGATTGACGACTTAATTGTCCAGTCTGAGTAATCGCCGCTTTAGTGAAGTAGAAATGACATTTTCTGCCTGCGACATACTGACTACATATACGCAAATTCATCAGCTTACCATGTTGATATGGAGTATTGCTTATTCAACGCTATTGACCAGTGTAGACTTCTTTGTATACTATATTCCATGATACCAATGGGAATACAGACGTTGTGGGATAATACCTCGAGTACGTTGCGTGGTAACTGAAAGATCTGTCTCTTTCTCTAATTACACGCCTACATTAGTAAAGCAATAGTTTGTGCAATAGATGACACCCTGGTTTGCAAATCAAAACATTGTAGTGGCTATATTGTATAACTTCATTCTTGGTACTGTGAATGCTCGAAAGATAATGTCGCAATTGCCTCACAAGTATATGCTGTTGCGAAATACATTTTACATAAAAACAAAACGAAGTCCACTAAAATATAGACCATATTTCTACATCTACATATATACTCCGCAATCCACCATACGGTGCGTGGCGGAGGGTACCTCGTACCACAACTAGCACCTTCTCTCCCTGTTCCACTCCCAAACAGAACGAGGGAAAAATGACTGCCTATATTCCTCTGTACAAGCCCTAATCTCTTTTATCTTTGTGGTCTTTCCACGAAATATAAGTTGGCGGCAGTAAAATTGTACCGCAGTCAGACTCAAATGCTGATTCTCTAAATTTCCTCAGCAGCGATTCACTAAAAGAACGCCTCCTTTCCTCCAGAGACTTCCACCATAGTTCCTGAAGCATTTCCGTAACACTCGCGTGTTGATCAAACCTACCAGTAACAAATCTAGCAGCCCGCCTCTGAATTGCTTCTATGTCCTCCCTCAATCCGACCTGATAAGGATACCAAACACTCGAGAAGTACTCAAGAACAGGTCATATTAGTGTTTTATAAGCGGTCTCCTTTACAGATGAACCACATTTTCCCAAAATTCTACCAATCAACCGAAGACGACTATCCGCCTTCCCCACAAGTGCCATTACATATTTGTACCACTTCATGTCGCTCTGCGATGTTACGCTCAAATATTTAATCGACGTGGCTGTGTCAAGCGCTACACTACTAATGAAGTATTCAAACATTACGGGATTCTTTTTCCTATTCATCTTCATTAATTTACATTTATCTATATTTAGAGTTAGCTGCCATTCTTTACACCAATCACAAATCCTTTCCAAGTCATCTTGTATCCTCCTACAGTCACATTTCCGAACGTATACTAAATGTTAGAACAAAAAATTTAAATATGATCTATTAAGAAACACTAACTATTTTCTCCTAACTAGGCCATCTTCAGGTGAAAAGTGAGCGTCGCAACGCACAGAGAAAATAACGTGAAAAAGATAGAGATGTTGTATACTGAAGAACTGATGACATTTGGGAATGCTACGGTCGCAGGTTCGAATCCTGCCTCGGGCATGGATGTGTGTGATGTCCTTAGGTTACTTAGGTTTAAGTAGTTCTAAGTTCTAGGGGACTGGTGACCTCAAATGTTAAGTCCCATAGTGCTCAGAGCCATTTGAACCATTTTTGACATTTGGGAAATTCATAAAGCAAATATTACCACATATCGAAAATAGAGTTCGTTTCAGTGTTGTAATTGTTTAGTTTACTCCGATATGCATAAATTAAACTCAGTTCGTAAGATGTGGAAAAAGAAATACTGTGTTCACCTTGATAGACCTTTTCTTGATTGCCCTCATGCGAAAATTAATGTCAAGCTAATATGCCATTAGAGGACAGATTTACAACTTAAGGCTTTCGAGAGAATTCGATGGGAATTCTGGTTATACCGAGTGGTTAAAGCACAGCTTCTCACGGAGGTCCAGTGTCGGTCGTAATTAGCCTATGGCGGCGATACTTGGTAGAAACGTTAATGTGTTAAAGCGGAACCGATTTACTACGGAAAACAAATTAGTGTCATCTGTGCAAATATGACGCTGTACACTGTTTGTATGACGATATGGCATCCATGCTGTTGTTTGACAAGCCATAGCGGGAGCGAACACAATGGTTATCGAGAAGAGAGACCGTGCGCCGTTAGTGAAACTGTTTTATGTGAATGGCAGCATTTACTGTGCTCCATTGAGAGAATATTGACAACTGAAGGGTCTAAAGAAGATGGTAATGAAATCCGAAAACACGGGTGAGTTTCGTGTGGCACCTGTAAGAGATGGTTTCCTATACCGGTGGAAGTAATTGACAAGGATGCTGACCATGCAGCACGCGCCCTGGGCAGTGATAGTGCTCGTGCAGTGTCACTAGAGTTGTCGGTCCCATGGTCAATATTACTCAATGTTTTGCGGTGTTTTTTACGCTGGTACCCATACAAGATCCAGACGGTGCATCAACTGAAACCTCGTTATCCACAACAACGTTCTGAATTTGCACTTCGGTTTCTGGCACGGATCGAAGTTGATGCTATGTGGCCGGTCAATATTCTATTGAGTGTCGAGGCACACTTTATATAACAGGGCGCAGCGAATATACAGAACAGTTGAATCTGGGATACTACACTCCTGGAAATTGAAATAAGAACACCGTGAATTCATTGTCCCAGGAAGGGGAAACTTTATTGACACATTCCTGGGGTCAGATACATCACATGATCACACTGACAGAACCACAGGCACATAGACACAGGCAACAGAGCATGCACAATGTCGGCACTAGTACAGTGTATATCCACCTTTCGCAGCAATGCAGGCTGCTATTCTCCCATGGAGACGATCGTAGAGATGCTGGATGTAGTCCTGTGGAACGGCTTGCCGTGCCATTTCCACCTGGCGCCTCAGTTGGACCAGCGTTCGTGCTGGACGTGCAGGCCGCGTGAGACGACGCTTCATCCAGTCCCAAAAATGCTCAATGGGGGACAGATCCGGAGATCTTGCTGGCCAGGGTAGTTGACTTACACCTTCTAGAGCACGTTGGGTGGCACGGGATACATGCGGACGTGCATTGTCCTGTTGGAACAGCAAGTTCCCTTGCCGGTCTAGGAATGGTAGAACGATGGGTTCGATGACGGTTTGGGTGTACCGTGCACTATTCAATGTCCCCTCGACGATCACCAGTGGTGTACGGCCAGTGTAGGAGATCGCTCCCCACACCATGATGCCGGGTGTTGGCCCTGTGTGCCTCGGTCGTATGCAGTCCTGATTGTGGCGCTCACCTGCACGGCGCCAAACACGCATACGACCATCATTGGCACCAAGGCAGAAGCGACTCTCATCGCTGAAGATGACACGTCTCCATTCGTCCCTCCATTCACGCCTGTCGCGACACCACTGGAGGCGGGCTGCACGATGTTGGGGCGTGAGCGGAAGACGGCCTAACGGTGTGCGGGACCGTAGCCCAGCTTCATGGAGACGGTTGCGAATGTTCCTCGCCGATACCCCAGGAGCAACAGTGTCCCTAATTTGCTGGGAAGTGGCGGTGCGGCCCCCTACGGCACTGCGTAGGATCCTACGGTCTTGGCGTGCATCCGTGCGTCGCTGCGGTCCGGTCCCGTCGACGGGCACGTGCACCTTCCGCCGACCACTGGCGACAACATCGATGTACTGTGGAGACCTCACGCCCCACGTGTTGAGCAATTCGGCGGTACGTCCACCCGGCCTCCCGCATGCCCACTGTACGCCCTCGCTCAAAGTCCGTCAACTGCACATACGGTTCACGTCCACGCTGTCGCGGCATGCTACCAGTGTTAAAGACTGCGATGGAGCTCCGTATGCCACGGCAAACTGGCTGACACTGACGGCGGCGGTGCACAAATGCTGCGCAGCTAGCGCCATTCGACGGCCAACACCGCGGTTCCTGGTGTGTCCGCTGTGCCGTGCGTGTGATCATTGCTTGTACAGCCCTCTCGCAGTGTCCGGAGCAAGTATGGTGGGTCTGACACACCGGTGTCAATGTGTTCTTTTTTCCATTTCCAGGAGTGTATTAAAACACGCGTTGTGCACAAAGAGGCATTGCACTCGCCGTGACTGTATGGTGTGGATGCAGAAACGCTTTTATCCTCAGTCCTCTCTTTGAAGAGAATATACCCAGAGGGCTTGTCAGGTTTATAGCGACATCTTCACATAATCGAGATCTCCTTGTACAGCATGTGGTTCCTGCTTTGAAGGAGCACAACTGTACGAAAACTACTGTTTCCATGCAAGATGGGGCAACACCTCGTGTTGTCCGCCCAGTGAATGATCTGCTTAATGCGATGTATCACTAATATGTTATCTCTAGAGGTTTTCTAGATGCATGGCCTGCAAATTCATGTGACGTTTGGCTCTGGGGATATCTAAAAGAACGTACTTAGCAGGAGCAACGTCGCTCTCCACCTGATCTGAAGGCCAGTATACGGGAACACGTTCCTCAGATTCCATCGGAACTGCTGGGAGGAAGTGGTCATCACGTCGTTTTAGGGAAGAAGCATAAGAATCGTACCGACGTCTCCTGTACTCTTATTGAACAAACTGTGTAAGTGGCGGTAAATGATAAAATCAAAATTGTGCCTTTCTCACTTTTTTTGCCTTTTCTGCCCAAGTCGTGTTCCTAATCACTACATATGCAAAGATTTCTATGTGTCTTTTTTCGCATTCAAACGCCAGAGTTGCACCTGGTTCCCAAAACTGGAACTAATTGTTTCGAAAGTAGACATCTCTTGAAAATACTGATCTACGACTATATGAAACCTGAAAAACAGCACTGTTACATACTGAATCAGCACAGGTTAATACACAAAGATGGACCCATTCGCTGCACAGCATCAGTTTTTCTTGTGCACCGTGGTCCTTTTCAAAAAATGTTCCAATAGTGCGCTAAAACGATAGAAAAGATATCAGTGCTCTTCACCTTCTATTAACTGTTACCGCATACGAAATTTGAAAAAAAATCTAACTATTTGTCTTTGAAATAGGATGTGATAAAAGTTTTCTTTGAATAATTCAAGTTTTTCCTTAAGTGATAGTTTTCCTGTCAGTTCTATTTACAATACGATTTACGCTTTCTTTATTAGTTGCAGAACTAATCAAGTAACTTAATTTACTCAGAAATTTGAAATAATCAGTGTTGTCCTTCACATGAACCGCTAATGATTCTCTCGCATAGTGTTCCCGACAATTTTAGATGCACGAGTTTTAAGGGTCAGTCTGAATGAGAAAAGGCAGTTTTACAAGGTCGAATTTACTTGCATACTTAAGAACTTGTGTGTATATCTTGAGTTACTCAAAACATTCACTGTACTCATCAAGAAACATATTAAATTACGTCACCTCTAGTTAATTTCTAAGTACGATTACAAGATGCATTATCTCACCCTTGTGACACTATAACCTAGCTCAGATAGGCGATTCCTGTTTAGATCCATCCTTGGCTTTACAGTTGACTTACCGAAGGAAACGAAGGCTAAAGGAAAGAACTGTCGAAACTTTTACAAGTTAACTCGCTCCTCTTTGTACTGAAAAGGCTGCCAGAGGTGGTCCCCGAATTTTTTTGCATTAAATTATAGCCTTACTCCAGTAGAGAAAGTAGTGAAGTCTGGTATCGTGGGTTACGCGAACTCGCTTCCACACGCTTCCATTGCACTTGGACTTCCATTAGCAGTCCGGAAGACGTAGTCAGCACTCGCCGGACCTACCGCCGCTACTGAATATTCAGCAGCCGGCCAGTTTCTTGTGACTCCACATGCCGTAGGATGCTCTCAAGTGCTGGCAGCGTAATGTGTTTAAGAGCTAGTGTACATTTTAAAATATTTGAGGTATTAAACACGTTCCAGATCTTGCTATATTTATATTCACAAGTTATAGTAACTTCATAAGTGTACTTTATTATTTGCACGACTGTCTTGCTCTTTACCTCTTTACTTATTATAATATGCAGTTTTAGATCCCTTAGGAATTTTGTCATTTCCACGATCTTTTATTCTTTATATCTGAAACGCCCGCTTAACCAGCTGGGCAGAACAGGTAATTAGGATTGTGGAAAGGGCCGAATAAGGTTGGGGTCAGTTTCACCTTCTAATTGTAATTTATTGTAATTTAATAACACTTTTACAGCGAAGGCTGCACATAGCCGGACCTTTACCGAATGCAACTCTTTCACGACTGAAGGCCTCCAAACAAGAAATCTTAACAAATAAACAAGATAAATAAATCCAAGTAAGATAGAAATAAAATAATTACAAAGAGCATCACAGAAAAGTAGATAGAACAAACATCTGCAAAGTGCAATACCAGTGGCTGAAGGCCACAATTAAGTTTCAAAATTTTAAATTATATTACCATAATCTGTTAAAGGCAGAAGGCTGCAATGTTTAAACGTGAAAGATAAATTAAAGAATTAATTTTGCAAAATTTTTAAGAAAAAGGAAAAAAATGACTATAAGCCTTAAGTTTTAAGCAGCTAAAAACATATAATTAAACACCGGTGGCACTCAGAAACCTCCAGGGAGATCGACCTGCCCTCGTTCACTTAGGCGAGACAGATGGTGAGCCCAACTACACTTGATCCGTCGGAACCCAACCAGGGGACAGACACGGACCGATCGACACAACGACTTCCTTCCCCCCAGTCAGTACATGAGAACTCAGAAAAGGTTACAAACGTGATAATCCACAATGGAGTATGTATTAGCTGTCAAAATTACACACCATGTTGGACAGAAACAACAGGTGCGGGAAGGACACTGCCTGAAATTACGTTAGTGGCCAGGGCAGGTAACCGGAACACTAACGACCACAAGGCAGAAAATTCCACTGGTGCACTTGAATTGTAGTCAATCAAAATAGTTAATTGCACCACATGGCGGCTAAATTTCAGCAGTACAAACACTCGGTGTTGCTCACAGGGAAACCTCCCCAACAGCAAACCACCGAAAGGAACCACCACAACATGAATGAACGTGGCTTGGGTACTTGAAACCACTACTTCACTTTGAAGGTCCTGGGTCGGTGAAACACGTAGGTCGTAGTGATCTGACAGCTCCTTACACGCTCCGACACTGTGCAGGGGCTGCCAACGGACCTAGCCGACTGCACCGCGCGGAGATAACTTTACCTCGTCCGCAACAACCTACCGACTGCCTGCAGACCCCCCTAACCGGAAGCTATATGCACCAAACAAAAGACGGTGCAAATATCGATACACATCAGTGCTGCCACACGTAGAAGGAAGAAGAACCACGACATAACTGCAACAAGGGCGGGAAACCAAACACAGATATACAGCGAAATTCACGAAAACGAATAGTTGGGAGTGAGCACTGCTCCATATCCATATCTCAAATTAACACAGCGTAGTATAAAAATATGAAATTCCATAACTAAGTTGATGAAAGGTTTCGGAACTGTATTCACTCTTATTATTTCTTTACTTTCTGTTTCAACAACTCTGATAATTCGCAACTAATGCCTTTATAATTAGTCACCATTAGCCAAAATTGTCAGTGACACTGAAGCAGAAATGTAAAGAAATGGTTGGAAAGAATGTAATTAGATTATGTATCTTACATTCACTAATGCAGAATGGAAGGAACTACTGTTATGTTGGTCAATTTTTATTTACTTCCTTCAGCGAGAGTGGACTTTCAACCAAGCAGCCATTCATATTGCTAAGAACTGTAACTGGTTCAGAAAATCATTACCACGAAGATATTGATTCAACACAATGTCGAATGGATGAAATTCGTTGGAATATAGTGTTCGCATTGAAGCTGCCTCGTAGCGACATGGCTTTAACTATTAGTATTGCTAAAATAATAGTTACACTACTCTCATCAGTCGTGGTTTCATTTTCGTTGTCGCATTTCATTCTTCACTCTTACAGTCTCTTGGAAGTTTACTTATAATGTTTGAAATAACTGCTACAATCAGAATAACTGTCAGTATATAATCGCACCTCAATCACAGAAGTTTTACGACGTTGAAAACGACAGCTAAATCTACTTTATCGACTGTGGTATATATGGTGGAAGTCTAAATAGCATTAAGAGCAAGTTGTGTGATAGCTACAGCAGAAGAAACACGTACTTTTTATGGGCTTCAAGCGCATAGGTAAATTAACGTATAGTACCTGAAATAAAGTGATCATATGGCTTTATTAACTAGGAGGCCCCATCTAAAGTTACCTGAGTTACGTGTCTGCTTTCATTTGGTGCCGTAGAGAAGACGTTTGTGCGATCTCTTCTTCCGACGGCGGGACAAAGGTTCGCGACGCTGTTACCTCGTTACGTTACGTTATGTTGGATTCATCCTTACGAGATTACGCTCAATTAGTAGCATCGTGGTAATGACTGTCAGAATTGGTTACAATTTCCGAATTATGTCCACGGGACTGAAAGTGCTGTGGAGTGTCTACAAATGATTTTGTTTCCGGGTGAAACATCGTTTACAAACCATGCTGTGTCATGGTAAGGCATGTTATGTCTCTGAAATCGTCTTTGAAGGCTATTTTCAGAGCAACAGAAATAAGTTTACAGGATAATTCAGCTGTGTCTACGGCTGTTATTTTATGTATGCCAGCCTTCGCATAACCACAGGCGAAATTTTCACATTCTCTGCTCGCTACATTCCGTCTTGTTTGGTTTTTATTGACTGGCCTTCTACATATACATCTACATGGATACTCTGCAAATCACATTTAAGTACCTGTCAGAGGGTTCATCGAACCACTCCATAGAACCACCTTCACAATTCTCATATTCCTTTCCTCTCCCATTCCTCGCAGAACCTCGTTATTCCTTACGTCATCATCCACAAAATTTTCAACATTCGTCTGTAGCACCACGCTTCAAACGCTTCGATTGTCCTGTGTTACAGTTTTCCCACAGTTATCATTTCTGCTACTTCTCATTACTTTCGTCTCCCTTCGATTTACTCTCAGTCCACATTCTGCACTCATTAGACCATTCCATTCAAGAGATCGTGTAATTCTTCTCCAATTTCACCGAGGATTGCAACGTCATCAATGAATCGTAAGATTGATATCCTTTCAACCTGAATTTTAATTCCACTTGGTTTTCCTTTAGCCTTGCTTCCATTATCAACCGCAGCGTCAGAACTGCCTCTGAGTCACCTTTATCTTTCCTAAAACAATACTGATCGTAATGTAAATCGTCATGTAACACATCCTCAATTTTCTTTTCCGGTCTTCTATTCATTATTCTCGTAAGCAGCTTGGCCGCATGGGTTGTTAAGCTGAGTCTGCGATAATTCTCGCACTTGTCAGCTCTTGCAGTCTTCGGAATTGTGTGGATGACATTTTTCCGAAAGTCAGATGTTGTATCGCCAGACTCACATGCTGTACATCGACGTGAATATGCGTTTTGTTGCCACTTTCCCCAATGATTTTAGAAATTCTAATGGAATGTTCTCTATCCCTTCTCCCTTATTTGATATGAAGTCTTCCAAAGCTCCTCTAATACTGGATCCCCTACCTCTTCTAAATCTTCAGACAAATCATCCTCATCATAGAGGCCTTCAGTGTACTGTTTCCACCTATACGTTCTTTCCTCTGCATTTAATGGTGGAGTGTCCGTTGCACTGTTAATGTTACCGCCCTTGATTTTAATTTCACCGGAGGTTGTTTTGACTTTCCTGTAAGTAGAGTTTGTCCTTCCGAAAAGTAAAACATATTGAGGTATTTATACTGAGCGTAAAATTGCACAGAAATAAAGTTATAACAAAGATAAACTTAATGTTTTGTATTTTTGTCGTGTATGCATATACACACCTAATTTTCAGAATCTGAAGGTTCTGTTGACTATATCACGTTCTGATCACTAAGTGTACCTTTTCTTGTTGACTTTGGACTTCATAACGTTGAACCGAGGAACTGAGCTTGGGCACTTGCTCATCCAGAAATCGTATCTGCGATATGCCATGGTTTCCGTAAGTCAGTTCCAGGACAATGCTTTGTCATGGCGGACTGTCCATCACCGTCTGAACTTGGGTTGGATCTCTAACGACCTCGATGTCAGAGAAACATTTAATTATGTCCTGTCTTCCTCGTGAACGGTCTGTAACCGGAAGCAGTCGATATACATGAAACTTCCTGGCAGATTAAAACTGTGTGGCCGACCGAGACTCGAACTCGGGCACTTCGCCTTTCGCGGGTAAGTGCTCTCCCAACTGAGCTACCGAAGCACGACTCACGCCCGGTCCTCACAGCTTTACTTCTGCCAGTATCTCGTATCCTACCTTCCAAACTTTACAGAAGCTCTCCTGCGAACCTTGCAGAACTAGCACTCCTGAAAGAAAGGATACTGCGGAGACATGGCTTAGTCACAGCCTGGGGGATGTTTCCAGAATGGAGTCGATATACATGTTAGTATGCGCCGTAATATAAACATGTATCTCATTGATAGTCACAAATCATTCTTAAATCACGATTTAAGTCATTCTCACCCCTATTTTCAACACTTTGTGCAATTGAAGGTAATGAAATTGTGGAGTCCATCACTTGTTCTAGTCGGTATTGTTAGTTCCAGTTTATGTCTGTGTGAGCATCGGTGATCGATAGTAGCTTAAATAATTTTATTTGCAGTCTTTGATCGCAAACGTTACATTGTTAATAAAATCACCGGTTTCTACCAAGTCAGTATACCTGCATCACGAAGATGATACTAAGAAGAGACAGTAATTCTATATTACCAACCGTTTTCTAATTTTCAAGCAACAGTTTTTAGTACGGAAGGCGTAACTTCTTGCTGTCATCACAGGGATTACCATTGAGTTGAATAAATAAATAACATATATGGATCATCATTTCGCCAAAGTCATAAAAATAAACACCAGACAACTACGTGGTGTAATCCCAGAATTACTGAAATTTGACTGTTACGAGTACTGTGAAATACTGTTAGGTTTTTCCACCCCTCCTTGAATCAATGTGGCAAGTGGCTGCTAGGAGAATGGGATGATTAATTGAGGGTACGCATATTTCTATTGCCGTGTTTCCTAGGTTTGTAGTTCGGTGATGGATGACATGATAGTGGGTCTGTAAAAAGTTTCATACAAATCGGGGAACTGCTGCAGAACCGAACCAAATTATGAGTCAGGGTTTTGGAGACAACACTTTGGTTCATATACTGGGACGCTACTGGTATAAAAGTTTAATAAACAGGCGAAAATCGGGTGATGACGACGATCCCTTAAGTCGGCCTTCCACAAGCATCAAATCAGAGAAGTCGAGGAAAAAGATCTGATTCTGCAAGAATATAAACATACCGTCCAAGATGTCTCAGCACCTTGGGAATAAGATACGGTATTATAGAAGAATCGAACATGATAAAAACTGCGACGAAGTTTGAGTGACGAGTGTTTTAAAATGATCGGAAGCAGCATCGTATGCAAGTCGGGAGGTGTCTTAAACAGATGTTTCGAGACGATACAAACTTTATCTCAAAGGTTATCATCGATGAGGAAAAAAAAAAGTCAATAAGTCTCGACTAACTATAAGTGCTTGTTGATCTTTCTATTACATTGGCGAGACTTCATAAGAAGATCATCTCTCCGTCATACAGTCAAGAAAGGGCTTCCTCGTGGTGTTATATCAGAGGGAGGACATGAGAAGAAAACGTCTACAGAAGTGGAGTACGAACGAATGGGTGCCACCATGACAATGCGTAATCTCATACAGTCAGCATTATTCAGCAATTTTCACCTAGAAAGAAGACGACAGTTCCCAACTCATCGTACGAAGTAGAATTAGCTCCGTATCACTTTTTCCTCTTCCTCAAGATCAAAATAAAATTTCAGAGACGAAAATCTGGTACGATGGAGGCCATCACGCAAGTCACTAATGTTGCTAACAAAAATGGTTTACAGGATGTGTTTCGAAAGTAGCAGAAAGTTCTGTTCGCTTCCAAGGGGACAAAATTTGTAGGTTATGGTGCATAATAAGATCTATTTAAGATGTAATAATTTTAATTGGTGTGTTTCTGGCCGTTTTGGATACCATTAATAGTAATTATCATTGGATCCGCTCTTCACTGGCTGTTAATCACACTGCGTCTAGAGAATTACAAGCTGTGCAATTTTATTTTATTTATGGCTTCTTTTTTGTCCAACTATTTGCTTAATATCCTTCAGATGCAACTCCTGACCTATTCGCACGTAGTTATTTTTGTGCGCTTTCTTTGTTGGTGGCACAGCTCACTGTAATCTGCATTACATTTCTTGTGAGCTCAGTCCGCCTGCAGGCCCTTGACAGGCGCGGCAGCGCTGGCGGCTGAGATTGCCGGCTGTCGGGTTCTCAACGCCATTTCCCGCCCGTCTGCTGTTGCACTAGCGGACACCGCCGGCGCTGCTGTTGCCACCACCGCTCCAGATAGCACAGGCGCCTGGCAGGCGGCAACCCGCGACACGCGGTCTGCGGCTGCCGCTGTTCGCCGTCCCTCTAGCGTTTGTCTTCATCTTGTGCTTATTACACATTTGCTCTGAGAGGAAACACTATCGAGCAGTAATACGAGGGTTGTCCCGTTTATATTTACGTCATCAAATAAGTTGTCCTGAAGATGGGGGAAAATTTTGTATAGGAACCAAGGAAACATAGCCAGCATTATTGACTTCCGTCTAACTTAGTTTATTACGAGGGTATGAACAGCATTAACTGTTTTTCAAGTATTATTCATGATTTTTTTATTCGATTATCCACTTCCTCCCTCAAGACCTGTGCAGAAACTTTCACTGTTTACCATTCCCGTAAACATACCGTTGTTAGAAACACAACATTCTCTATGTTCTCCTGTACTAGCGCAGGTACTCGGGAGATATGTGACTCATGCCTGAGCAAACGGAAAGCCAAGGAAACTGCACACCGCTCATTCAGACAAGACGCGTCCTCAATGAATTTGTGTTGGACATCCATCGTGTTGGTACCACATAAACATTCCGGTGCCCAGTGGCGCATCACCCATAAGACGATGAAGAATTCGTGTATGAACGTTGGCATAATCTTTAAATTATCGAAATAAGTGTCAATAACTGCAGTACCAAATATCCACCAACATACACGAATTCTTAATTGACTCTGATCTTCCACCCGTGTAAGCTGCTGTTAGCTTTTACCATACCAATAATTCTTCTTGCTTGTTAGAAGTTTGTTGCTTCCTATACCAGAGGAATTTTGAATAAAGTAATTTTGGGTATTAGGCCGCGTCATTGTTAATCACAAAAACAACTAATTTCTTTCAATCTTGTAGCAATGCTATTCGAGTTTAGCCAAGTCGGCTGAGGTGCGAATGATAATCTGAAGTGAGGCGGAAGGCGTACAAGTGTAGTATGTCCAGTTGTGCAAAGCCTCTGCTCCAAGATGACATAGTGGTTAGTGCATCTGTCTAGGGAGCAGGAGACCTGTGTTCGACTCCCGGCCTTACTACAAAATTTCATTCGTCGCTTCAGGAATTTAGATGGTTTAAAAATTCGTGCAATTTATCTCCACCATGAGGCCACAATATATTAGCATCGTCAATGTATCTTCAAAATATTGTGGGTTTCAAATTAAGATAGACCACAAACTTATTCTCAGATTCCTCCATAAGGAAAATAGACACCAAGGGCGACAAGGGAGTACCGATGGTGACAATGTCAGTCCAAAAATCGTTATTAAATAAAAAGTTAGCCGGGACCAGAACATCTTTGAACAAAGCTGAAACCTCCTTATGAATACTTTTGCCAACAAGAGATAAATGCTCTGAATGGAGAACCTCGGTGTATAAGGTGTATAAGGAAACCTGTTCAGTGTTAGTGATTTAAGTCTGTCAATGAAGTGTGGTGATGAGCACATTTCCCTAAAATGGGATTAATAACGGGAATAAGTGTTAGGCACAGTTGTCGTTTTGGGGGGGGGGGGGGGGGCAAACGTTATTCACTGTTGGTCACTTAAGAACATCCTACTGATAGATTTTCTGGAGTCCTTACACCCTCGGAGGAACCAGACCACTTGTTTTAAATATTTGTACAACTTCTGGCGGAAAGTGGGAGGCGTTAATAACCGCTGCATTCTCCCTTACCACCTGGTTGATAAGGTGTTTACCACTCTTGTGACTGACCATCTACAGTCTACCAAAGACATATGGAACATCTCAGTACTCCCCATAACTCCGCTGCAGCAGAGCACTTCATAGACACCAGTCTCTCTATGCGGTACGAAAATGTCTAAATTACAATGTCGACTTTGTCTCTTTTTAGGACTCAGTGGTATAAAGAAGCAGTTGAAAATAGTTTGGTGAAGCATTTAATCAATGGAGATAGCCTTTTCTTCTTGGATAAATCATGGAATCTGGTGCTTTTTTTAATAAACTTGCAAACACATCGTTACAATATAGCTCATAAGGATAATCTGTATCACAATATTGACCGACCGCTTAGTCACATTCAGTTTACGCATACCTCATTTCGTCCGATCAACATATCTCTCTGGTGCCTGGGTATCTGTGGCCGAATGTGCAGTGGTGCATTCCGCAAGATTAAAAGAACGGAACAAGTGTTGTTGCATCAATCTGTCGGCTCACTCTGAAGATGGCCGAAAGCTATAAGGCTCAAATATTAGAAGAAACGGAACTAGTTGCACGCCAGAAATTTAGTGGATCAAGACTTACCTGTTTAGTAAACAATATCTTTTGTACACAGATTCCAGGATCCCAATGCTCTACCACGATATGGAAGCCTTTCGTTTGCCCTGTGTTCAGCTGACCTTATCTGAGAGGTCCACTTCAAAACCCTAAACATTGTTTCTCCCTCGCTACATGGTTTTCATGTACACAATTTTGATGTTTCCATAATGACGATTAACTGCTGGTCTTCGCCTCAGAGTTATTTCTTTTCAAACTGGGTACTACTATAATTTCTATCAGATATAATTTTCTCTTGTGTAAAGGTGTTATCTGTGAAAATTCTGACATTGCAATTAATACTACGCTTGGAATCATTATGTAATTAATAGTAACGGTCTATTAGTCTTCGTTAGATCACAATACATATTATTCCTACGTTTATAGATGAAGCTACATTCAGGATAACTTACTGCATCTTGGCAGTTACTAAATTAACAATATTTTCCGTGCAATCTAAAATATGATTAGGTGTCCCATACGAACTTATTTTCTTCAATAAACGCCCATGTGATAATGAATGAATTGCTTTTGTATTGTTTGGTTATGGGATCATAATTTTTGGGTTTATAATATATCCTAAGATAAGATGCAAACAGCGTTATTTATCGATGATGATTAGGGATTGGAAAACCTTGAACGACCAGGATCTAACCAAAACAAAGTGTACCTTCCTCCCTATTGTTTTAACCTAAGCGCGACGGTCTCCTATGTTTAGGTTTTCCAGTTACGAGGTCGTTCTCTGTCGGATTTACGTTCACTGCTCCATTGCCTGTCTTCATTTAAATACGTAATTTAGCCACAACATCATTCTTTGGCACTTTGTCTTTGTGTACAGCAATCTGGACCATCACCTCTGAAGGCCACTGTATGGTGGTACGACATGTAATGTGTGGTTTCCATGAGCAATAAAAAGGGCAGAAATGATGTTTATGTTGATCTCTACTCCAATTTTCTGTACAGGATCCGGAACTCTCTGAACCGAGATGATGCAAAACTTTTTTTGATGTGTATATTTAAAACATATAAAAATGCATTAAAAACTGTAAAGGCCGATAGCAGCGCCCAAATTATAATGGGTATGCCCTCTGTTGTGCAATATATAGAAGTGCTATTCGAGTTCAAGTCTCTAGGGAGTGTAGCAGAGACGATACAAACAGCCAAGCGAAGATACGCAGCGTCTCAGCGATACCATGGCCTGTGGGTCACCTTGAAGAACGATGTGTGTACGTTGTGCAACGTTTAATTACAAAACTTTTACATGCATATGAGAACAATCAATCAATACAGATCATGAAGGAAATTTTTAAAAAAGACAATTTTATAGATTTTTATTTAACACACAAAAAAGATTCTATCTAATTGCTGTCGATCACGTAGTTACGTGAAATATTAGGTTTTATTTGGAAGCAATGGTATCTAGTATGAAATGTATATCAGATAACCAGAATATATGAAGTATGACCCCAGTAGCCACTTTCAGGGAAACTTAATCATCTTTCAACCATAATAAACTATTAAGTATCGGAGCACCTGTTTTCAACGCCCAATACTAAGAACTACGCAAATGAGTGGCAGCTGCTAGGCATAAAATATGACTTTACCACTTGACTTTTTGGACTCCTTTCTAGTAGTCCATTTATTGGCAAAAACTAAAAATAGAAACATATAAAAACACGCTACAATGTGTTCACAAGAATTTAGATATAACAAAGTTGCTCTATCTAAGAACAAAAATAAAAAAAAGTTAGGACAGAAGAGCATTAAGTACATGCTATAACAAATCATCGAACTGATTTTCTTTAAAATCGAACTGCTTGGTCAATAATTCTTGGGGCCAACTTTTGTAATGACTAAAAATTTTTATTTCTTCTAGGGCATATAGTAACAGAATTTTCCTTTGTTACTCCTTAACAGATAATGACCATATACGGATTTATTACGTGTTATTCCAGTAGTATGTTCCTTCAAACGAGTATCGAAACTGTGGCCCATTCGTCTTACACACTGCTTAAGATGATCATCACATATAATTTTGTAAACAGGAGACTAGTGAAAATATAATTTTGTAAACAGGAGACTGGTGAAACTTGTTCCAGTGACTGTCTACAATCTGTTTCAATTTCTCTGTAGGGACCCTCTACCCTCATAACTCATAGTGGTATTTTTTTCTAAATAATCGACTTTTTTGTCCAAAATGTAGCCCATATATGTTATACTGACGAACGTGAATCTTTCTATACTTGATATATTTGTGTGTCTCCATGTCACTTTGTTCATAATAACTTGCATTTCAGTCATTGTTTTCACAATTTGTTTAAAAATTGAAATTTCTGTAGGCTCTTTTCAAACTTAAAAAGAAATCTGTTATCATTCTACTCTGTCAAGATAATAAATGAGACACTTAGCAACTTAATTAATTACTATTGGAGGGTGCATTAGTTACTGGTTGTGAGTGAAAAATTAGATTTTGTGACTTTTTGTATAGACACCGCCGGTACCATACTTTGAATTTAGAGTACAAAAAATCAGTGACTTGATATTCATCAATGGAGGAAAACGTAGTATTATCAATAAAAAGGAGGTGCAGAGCATTCGAACTATTCACAGTAGCAGAACACACATTTCAGATGCGAAGAGGAAAAGTAATAAAGTCAGCTGCACGACTTAAACATGTACAATAGATTGGAGGAACGACTATTTGTTTGCTTATGAATAATAGCGAAGCATGCAAAAAAAACGTAGGCACATACACGTACATACGCATGCACACACACACACACAAACACACACACACACACACACACACACACACACACACACACACACACACACACTAGTAACGAAACCTTCACTCGCATCCAGTACAGCCCAACTGCAGTACAGTCATTCAATACACGAAGTAAATGCCATACATTATTTAAATCTGAGTCTATTTTAAGCAATAACTGAAACACTACCACTATGTTTTAAACAATGCATGAAAGCAGTTTGAAAACATTTGCTGGTATTACATGGTGAATAGGGCACTTCAGTAGGTGGCCACAGCTCAGTTTCAATGAAAAAGTGAGAACCCAGTAAACAAAACACCATTTTGGAAGAGCCCAACAAATCGAGAATTACTACCATCGTAGGCGACGAAATTTGGAGAACAGAAAAATTGTAAAATGTAAGCTCCGAATTTAACGTTTAACTGTGTTACTGTCAGATGTACTGTCCATTTCTATCCTAATATTTAAATTGTCAAACTATCTTGAAGGTCGAGAATTTTCATCTGCTCAGCAAAGATAGTGGAATACTTACAGGTCAAATTTTCATACAAAAAGTTAATCAGTGTTCCTGTAGTAGGGTGCATCTTTAAAGAGAATTGTATTCCTCGGAGGTTCTCCACAGAATTGGAGAGGAAAACATATATGGTAAACACTGATAAGAAGAAGGGCCAGGATGGTAGGACATCTGTTAAGACATCAGGGAATAACTTCCATGGTACTGGAGCAGAGCTGTAGAGGGTAAAAACAGTAAAGGAAGACACCAAGAATTCATCCAGCAAATAATTGAAGGCGTAGGTTGCAAGTGCTCCTCTGAGATGAAGAAGTTGGCCCAGGCGAGGAATTTTCTCGGGCTGATGACACAAACATCCAGACTGACACATATTCGAATCATTACTTACATAAAGGGAGTGGACAGGACGGGAGTGGGAAATAGGATGTCGTTAGGTATCCCTTAGGGAAATCAATTTCTTTGCGGAAAACAGTATAAAATGTAATTGAGATATATTAATGGTGTATTTACGTTGATCTCCAAGAACGTTTCGTCGGTATTGGGTAGTAAAGGTATGTTCTACAACGTGTTATGTGGTTGTTAGTATTACTTTGTAGACGAAATGTGTTAGCTTTTCCTTCCATAAATTAGAAGAAAAAGATAAGTCTGCATCTTCCAGGACTCTGAATTCTGGAAATCGTGATAATATTGTATATGTATAAAATAAAACGATGTTGCTTAGGGATATAAATTTTCTGTCATTTTATTACCTATCCAGAGCAGCACTTGCAGATGCCAAATTAAATACGCTAGGCTAGTGTTTTATTTTTGATACAAAAGAAGGCAAAAACGGGAAAATGACTTGCAGAGAATAAATTACGTCATAAATTTCGAGGGTAGATGGTCTTTCACTTGATGAAATACCGTAAACAAAACAAAATGAATCAAGAAGATTTGACGTAGTGAACAAGATCATTAAAAGAGCAGAAGAAGCTCGGACTGAGGAAGAATAGAAGAAAAAATTAGGCTGAGTGTCTTTCAAAGGAAAGCTCAGGGCTTTAGGGAAAGCAGGGAAAAGTGAAAATGCCTGGATTCCTACGGAATGTGACTCCAGTGTCTAATACATTCCGTCAACGCGTTCGGTGTTGTTAATGGACAATCGTTTCACTCTCACCGAGAATTTTTGTAAAAGGCAGCGCAAGCACTGAGTTATCATCTAGAGCTCTGTTTCAGCAGGAATGTCGCGTTGTCGATGACTTATTGATGACGATCCTTCAACAGAAATGGTATAGTGGTTTTGTATCACGACCTTATTATACTCATGTTCTCGGTTTCACGAAGCGCTATGTCGCCGCGCAGCAAAGTTCCTCTGGGACTAGTTATAGTACTTGTGAGTGTGTGGTTAAGGAGATGTGGAGGCAGACTCCGACTCGCTTACATGTGGAACACCTGCTTCTTTCCGGTGGGAAGACAATTAACCTTTGCTGCATATATCAGGCAGTACTTGGTTCAAGAGTAAGTTTGTCTAATAAGGGGTAATTCGACGCTTAAAACAGGTTCCGTACGACTGTATAACTATTATTACTGTACTACTTTAGCAAATATTCAAATCGCGTAATTTGTTCTGCATATAGAACCGTGGATTTTTGCATACATGATGTTCCATATTTCGGAAAACATGCAGAAGTATCTGTAAAAATCGGCCTCTCAATCTTTATTCAATTATTTCTTATCCTAGACGTTAGCCTCATTTGGCTGCGTTTAATATTCACTGAATTTCTGGCTAGGTTTCACGGGCCTATTAAAATAGCGGCCTTGCATTAGACACTTTGAAGGGATAAATGTGATTTCAAAATAGTTTACGAGGCTAGAGTTAATCTATTGAAAGAACATCGTTTGTTGTGTTGCCAACTACTTATACATTTTGGGTGAAAATTGTAGGTATTCGGAATTATTGTTTGTTTTGAAGGTTTTAACGGGTGTTTGATGAGTCTTAATTTTTTCAACATCCTCAGCGTCGTCAGGTTCCACTATCACAGGTCACAACTGCACATGCTGAACAGTGTTAAAATTCTATTAACATATGGTCCTACAGTTGCGTCCTTTGTCGAATTACCTTTCATAATAGTACAGAGGTTAGGGATAGAACCATTTACTTTTGTAAGTTAGTATATCTAAAGCACATAATCTGTCACTTTGCATCAAGCAAACCATACACGGGTTTCGGTGGTACAAAAAGGACCATTTAGTGTGCTTCATTTTGGTGCCACAGATGCAGTGTAGCTTGGTGCTAACATCGAATGATTCACTTTCCTAATAACTGTTTTTGTGTATGTCACTGAGACTTGTTAATAGCACAAACTGTCATATTGTATCACACAAATGTTACACAGATTTCTCAAGGCACAAAGAAAAAATAATGCATTTATCGTTCTATTATGAAACTAGGAATTTTGGACATTATCTGATGACCACTGGGTAACACTGGAACCAAAGAAGAAATCTGAATACTGAAATAACGAAATTGCTTATAGTCTATATTTATGAATTTCTTTTGTTGATTGCAGAATGCCTAATTCTGGAACTGTAAATGTCACCAGATGATGTCCGAAAGAGCTCCTCGCGGTACTGTGCCACTGTATGTTCTTTTGTTACTTATTGCAGCGAACCTGAGTCATTCAGTTATGGTGGAGAGGTATCGAAACGGGAACCTGCGAGGTTTGTTGACTTCACATCTATTTGTTGTGTCCTTGTTGCTTTTTCACTTTGGTAGATGTTGGTCGTTGGTCTTTTGTGTCGCATGCGGTCAGCAGACCATGGAGGATGGATGCTAAGTGTACCGTATTCCTGATAACAGAACCTCCTTACTGAACGCTCCATGTCGCATGTTTATCTTCGAATTATTCCACAAACGCAGAAGCCTGTTTTATTATTTCTTCAAGTTAAACAGATAATTTTTATTTTGATACTAGCTTTTGATCCGGAAACGGTAACTGTCTGCGAAATGTTTCTCAGTTTTTCCAGAGTAGATAACAGTGTGTAGGTCATTCGGTGGAATATTAGTTTCGTAACCACTACAAGTTTTTGAGCTGTGTCTTCAACCCTTAGACTCATACGTTTGTGGATTATTAGCTCCTGTGAAATGGTTTTGATTGTTTCTTACCTTCCATAAGAGTATTAAGCCACCAGTAATGTTTACAATGCTCTCCTCATTGCTAGTGATAGACGTTTATTGAATATGATTTGTATTCGACAAATAGGTTAGAACAAATTGCTAAAGAATAACTCCAAGTTACTGTAGTATTACTTTCATTTTCTGTGAAGAGTTAACATTAGCGTCCTTCCAAGGCCACTACGTATTGACTCGTAATTTCCCCATTACTGATATTCAACCTGCATTTTCCAAGTAATATAGGCTACCTTTTCGTGAACCAAGTTTCAAATTTCACATTTATTTAATTCGTTATGGTGACTGCTTTGGGTGTATTTGTTTTAGATTTTCTGTGTTGTATGGTTTGTGTCGATGTGCCTTCACATTACGCCGCCCGTTTCTAGTGTCCTTCCCGTCTCCATTTTATTTTCTATCACAATGAGACATTCCAGAGCCTCTGATCTCTTTGCTGTAGTTAGATCACTGTAGACAAAAATGTAGTTGTAGCTTGCGGCTGCTAGCCAGTACCTGTCCGCGAAAACACCGCCAGAAAGGTCTACTATATATGTTGTAGTTAGTGTGCTTCACTGGACCAGTAACTTTGGTGCCAAAGATACCGTGTAGTTTGGTGCTCACTTCGAATGTTTCACTTTCCTAATAATCGTTTTTATGTGTGTCACTACAGACTTTAAAATAAATTTGAATGTAGTGCGAAGCAAGCGGAATCCATTAAAATTTCAAAACTTTACATTTATTACTGACTTTTTAAAAAAAAATATATGTGTAATGAGCTTATGCCACAAAGCACCGCTTTGCACGTAGTTAACATGAATGAGTTCTTAACTTATTAATACTTCAGAAATATATAATTAAAATGGTTGCATTCTGACCTGACTCTTTGTTCATACAAAGTTATCGTCATGTTCAGTTTTTCGAAAACTGTTTGATGAGAAATATTTACCTGTTCAAATGTCTTCTTTCTAATATTCCTTCGACATAACTCAGCTAGCACTTGTATAAAAAGAAAGAATATGTCTCCAAAGCAATACAGGGAAAGATCGAAAAAGATTTGATCGACGAAGGAAAAGGAAATATTTCGTATCCCAGACATAAAGCGAGATGAGAAACGAACTTTAAAATAGTCAGAAATAAAGTTAACTGAGAAGATTATCAAATTTTAATGTTGTTTAATACCAGATGATGCAAATTTATCACTGAGGCACTGACTTATTCAGTGAACTTAAATTTAAAGCATTTCACGGACGTGATCATGTAGCAAGAAAGATATGTTGACCGTGTGTTACTTTATGAAAATTATTAGGCCAATCAAATGACTGATGACAAGGTACAACTGTGCTGCCTAACCATTTAACATTAACACAGTGCGATGCGGAGTCCAAACGTAACATACAACATGGCCACATAGATGCTGAAACGCAAAATTACTGCTTGAAGTTCCGTCGACGACGATGTTATTAGGGACAGCAACTTCAAATTGGGAAAGGATGGTGAACGATGCCGATCGTACACTTTCAAGGGAAACCGCCATCTTCTCTAATATGAATCCAATGTCTTACCAATACGTTACAGTTATCTAACACAAAGACACTGTTCGTCCTTATGTGGAAAATGGCCTGATGATTCAAACAAAATACAGAGCGTAAGGACAAATCGAAATCGTAAAGTAAAATCATCAGATGATGCGAACATACGATATATATGTGGCACAAAACGTTATTCACTCAAGATCTAAAAATTAATGAGACGTACGTATTTCAGGCAGAAATTTCTAAGAATGTTCGTTTGGATCACAGCGTTATATGGTACTGGATCATATATTGTGGGTAAACCGGAAGAGATTCGATGTGTTCGAAATGTGATGCTACAAAAAATATTGAAAACTAGGTGGATTGTTAAAATAATGAATGAGAAATATCTCCGCAGAATTGTCAAAGAAAGGAACGTATGGAAAGCACTAACAAAAGGAAGGAGCAGGATGATGCAACATGTGTTAAGATATCAGCGAATAATTGAGTTGGAACTAGAAGGAGCTGTATTGGGTAAAAACTGTAAGGGAAGACAGAGACGGGAATACACACAACAAATAAATGAGGGCGCATGGTGCAGGTGCTACTCTGAATGAAGAGTTTAGAACAGGAGAGGAATCCCTGAGGAGGCCGCATCAGACTGGTCCAAAGCACTGATGATTCTGAAAGACATGTGGTACAAAGACAGTACTATTCGATGATTTCAAACGGCCATATTATCACCGGCAGTGGAACAAAATACGAGACCTGTAAGTCATTTTTTTGAGTCATCAGAGTTTCAGAAAAATGTGTGAATTCCAAAGTGACCAAACTGCTGAGTTCATCTGTCCCTAGACTTACACACTACTGAAACTAACTAAACTGACTTATGCTAAGAACAACGCACACACCCATGCCCGAGGGAGAACTGGAACCTCCGGTGGGAGGGGCCGCGCAATCCGTGATATGGAGCCTTAAACCCCGCTGCTACTCCTCTCGGCTTCAGAGTTTCGGTTGCTTCCATATGGTCCTAAAACGTCTGCCGCCTTGTAGTAAACTTTTCATCTCTTTGTACGTCCATCCACTCTGATTTAGCCTGTTTGCAATTCCTATACGTTAGGTTCCCATATTTTCTTTCTTATTTACATTTACATACATGCTCCGCCAGCCACAAATAGTGAATTGTGGAGGGAACCTTTCATCATTACTACACATGCCCTTGCTTCCTTAACTCGCAAGTGGAGTGTTGGAGAAACTGTCATTATGCCTCCGAGCGAGATTTAATCTATCTTGTCTTCGCGGTCCTTAGGCGAAACTGACATTGGTGCCAGTAGAATCGTCCTACAGTCAGCCGCTAAAGCCGGTTTTCTAAATTTTCTCAATATTGCTACGCGGAAAAAACGTCATCTTGCTTCCAGAGACTCCTATTTGAGTTTACGAAGCATCTCTGTAATACTACGTTGTTAATGGAAACTAATGGTAACAAATCTAGCAAGACGATGTATTCCTTTAATCCGAGTTGCCATGGATCTCAAACAGTCGGGTAACACTCAAGGATTAGTCGTACTAGTGTTCTATACGCGGTCTCCTTTGTAGATGTGCTATACTTTTCTAGAACTGTGCCAATATATCGAAGTCGAACATTCGCCCATACTCCTTCTGGAGTTGCGTCATAGTTCATTTCATATCCCTTTGCAGTGCTGCACTTAGATAATTAATCGACGTGACATTGTCAAGCAGCACACGACTAATACTTTACTTGAACAAATACAGGGTTGCCTTTCCTACTCATCTACATTCGCTTAAATTTTTCTGCATTTACACCAAGGAGCCATTCATCACAGCATATTGGAATTCAGTCTTAGCTATCATGTATTCTCCCACAGACACTCAATGACGACACTTTCCCGTTCACTACAGAGTCATAAGCAAACAGTAGCAGATGTTGTTAATCCTATCCGTCAGTTTACATTTCTAAGGAAAGCGACCTTGTGACACTTTCACGGGAAATTCCTGACGATACCTTTGTCTCTGATGAATACTGGCTACCGGGAACAATGTGCTGGGTTCACTTACTTAAGTCTTCAAGCCAGTCGTAATCTGGAAACCTATTACGTGTGCTTAGACTTCGTTAACAGTCTGCAACGGGGCACTGTGTTTCATCCATGAGGTCGACTAGTTCGTCAATCATCAATAGCTTCTTCGTCTTTACTTTCGATATGCTACAGTGTCGTGTCCTGCCGGAAATATTTATTTCTTTTTTTTATATTCCACGCTTCTCCTTAACAACTCTCTGCACTAGGGTATTGTTCACTACCTCAGATAATTTCACTCTCAAATATTCATAGTTTATTTCATCGTATACTCGGATTTATTTGTCCTCTTGATTTCAAGCTGCTGTTTGTCAGCAGGAGACTACGATCTGAGACCGTAGCCACATCCGGGCATGAACTGGAATCCAAGATTTGATTTCTTAATTTTGTGGTACGCTTTATTACGACCATTGTCTCCTGTATTTGCCAAGTACACTTTCTTCTTTTGTGTTTTTGTAAAGGGTACCTATGGTATAATTCTAGAAGTCTCCTTCCTTCCTCACTTCTTCATCGCAGTCCACATTCTGGAGTAACTCTCTTGAATTCTACCCTCTATAGTTGTATTCCAGCCCCTTGATGAAATTACACACCAAGTATGGTCTCCATGAGGGACTCCTTTCTTGGGAGTACGTGGGTAGCAACCAAATGAGCCCTTAGCTAAGTCTGATATTACTTCCTCTTACTTGTGTCAGGCTTTTCCTGTTTTACTTTTATGGCGGTTTCACTTGGACAACTAATGCGTTTTTCACCCGATAAGTATCAGGTTTCGAGGGCCGAGAGTTTCTTTCATTTTCTTTATTTACACTGTACAAAAAGGTATTGCTTCTTCGAAACCCCGTAACTGTCTCTCATGGCAACGCATAAGTAAGAAATTTGGCACCCGAGATTTGTGGTTAGCATATTTGACAAATATCCAATACAATATTTGAATAGTAATAAAAACGTCCTTGAATTCGAGTTAGAACCTAGCTACGGCTTAAATTGTGAATAAAAATCATTAGTAATGGTGACCGAAGGTTTCCGGCATAAGGAGACACCTTCGTACTGCCAGCGGCGCTGTTAAAGAGGGCGGAGGAGCAGGCAGAGGTTCAGAGCACTCTCTAGCCCTTGCGGTAGAAAACTGCTCTAGAAAGCAAAAGAATCAGCAATGATTAACGGCAGGAGGATGCGGAAGGCAATGGAAATTACTGGATTAAAGATGCATAACGTGTATTCACAGGACATTTATTCTGTAATCGGAAAAGTGTCATGATCATCTCTCTATTAACAAACGATTCCGCAGTAATCAGTAGAAGCGTACTGTCAAGTGCCAGATTGAATAACAAACGCAAGGGCAACGTTTTACAAGATGGAGTGTCAAACGGCAGAAGTTTGAACATGGTAGGGAAGGTAGGAAATCTGAAAAGGGAAATGCTAAGACTGATCTAAACACAGTGGGTATCAGTGAAGTGAAATGTGGTGAAGACAAGCATTTCTGGTAAGCCGAGTATAGTGTAATAACAGCAGCAGGAAATGGTAGAACAAGAGTAGGATTCATTATGAATATGGAGGCAATGGAAAGAGTGAGTAACCGTGAACAGTTCAGTGATAGGTTAGGTTAGGTTAGGTTAGCAGGAAATGGTAGAACAAGAGTAGGATTCATTATGAATATGGAGGTAGTGGAGAGAGTGAGTAACCGTGAACAGTTCAGTGATAGGTTTGTTCTCATCAGAATAAACAGAAAACCAACATCTGCAACAGTAGTTCAAGTATACATGCTGATGTATTAAGCAGAAGCTGAAGAAATGGAGAAGGTATGTACGGATATCAGAAGAATCATTCAGTGCGTAAAGGGAGACGAAAATCCTATGGCCGTGGGGGACTGGAATGCCGTTGTACGGGAAGGAGCAGTAGAAAGGGTTTCAGAAGGATATAGTCTTGTCAGTAAGTATGAGACAGAAGAAAGAGTAATTGTGTTCTGCAGTAAATTTCAGCTAATAATAGCAAATACTGTATTCAAGAATCACAAGAGGAGGAGATATACCTGGAAAAGGCCGGGAGATAGGGAGAGATTTCAGTTGAATTACATTATGATCAGACAGATTCCGAAATCACATTGTAAGGCGTATCTACGAGCAGATATAGATTCCGATCACAATTTAGAATGATTAAGAGCAGGCTGGAGTTTAAGAGGCTAAACAAGAAGCATCAGTGCAAAAAGAAGTGGGATACAGAAGCAATAAGGAATTAACTGAAACCCTTGAAGTTTTATGAGGCTAAAGATCCTGCGATAGCGAACAGCTCAGTAGGCAGCAGTTCACTTGAAGAGGAATGGATATCTCTAAGAAGGACAGTCACATAGATTGGAAAGAAAAATATACGTACAAGGAAAGTAATGATATAAGACGCAACAGGAGTCAATAGGAAAGGGAAACGGGATATGGTGTTAGAAAAAGAGTGTAAAAGAAGACTTAAGATCAAATAATTCAGTAGGGATAGACAACATACAATCGGAATTTGTAAATTTATCGGGGGGTAGTGGCAACAAAACGACTAGTCAGGTTGGTGAGTGGAATGCATGAGACTGGCGATATACCATCAGACTTTTGGAGAAACATCATACATACAATTCCGAATACAGCGAGAGTCGATAAGTTCGAGAATTATCGTACAATCATCTTAACTATTCAAGCGTCCAAGCTACTGAAAAGAGTAATACACGGAAGAATGGAAAATAAAGTTGAGGATGTGTTAGATGACGATCAGTTTGGTTTTAGGAAAGGTAAAGGCACCAGAGAGACAGTTCTGACGTTGCGGTTGTTAATGGAAGGGAGACGTTCATAGGACTTCTCGATCTGGGTTAAGCATTCGACAGTTATGTAAAATGTGCAAGTCTGAGAAAAATAGGGCAAGCTATAGAGAAATACAGTATGTTCAAGAACTAAGAGGGAAGAATAGGACTGGAAGATCAAGACGAATTGCTCAGGTTATAAGTGGTGTAGGACAGGGATGTACTTTTCCCCTCTACCGTTCAATCTATACATCGAAGTAGCAAAGACGGAGATAAAAGAAAGAGTCAAGAGTGAGATTTAAATTCAAGCAGAAGAGATATCAATAATAAGAGCTGCTGGTATCATAGCTGTCCTCGCTGACACTGAAGAAGACTTATAGGTTGTGTTGAATGGAATGGTCTAATGAGTACAAAATATGGATTCAGAGTGAATCGAAGAAAGACGAAAGTAAGGAGAAGTAGCAGAAACGAGAAGAGCGAGAAACTTAACATCAGAATTTTTCATCATGAAGTATACGAAACTGCTGGATTATGATACCTAGGCATCAAAACCGTCCTTGACTGATGGAACAAGGACGACATAAAATGCAGAGTAGCGCTGAAAAAAAGGATATTCCTGGCTAAGCCTAGTAATGTTAAAGATAGGGCTTAATTTTAGAAGCTGTGCAAGAGAAGAGTGTTGAAAATTAGGTGGCTGATAATGTAAGTAATGAATAAGGAAGAAAGGAACATGTGGAAAAGACTGATAAGAAGAAGGGACAAGATGACAGGACTTCCGTTAAGAGATCATAGTATAAATTTCATGGTACTAAAGGTAGCTGTAAAGGGTAAAACTGTAGAGGAAGACACAGACCGGAATGCATCCAGAAAAAATTGAGGATGCAGGTTGCAAGTGCTACTCTACGTTCAAAAAGTTGCCCCATGAGAGGAATTCGTTGAGGGCAGCAACAAACCAATCAGGAGTACGATAACAAAATAAAGGGCCTACAAATATTCTCTGTAATGACGTAAAAACGTGACGCTCTGCGACGTCATCCTCGGGCTCGTCGACGCATCAAACAGCAACCTGGTGGCACATGCGATAAAAAAGCCACCGCTCAGAAGTTAATGTGGCGTATAAGATGGGTTAATGTTGTCTTTTTCTTTTTTTGGTCAATAGTCTTCTGTCATTAGTCTTCTAACTGGTTTGATGCGGCCTGCCACGAATTCCTCTCCTGTGCATCCTCTTCATCTCAGAGTAGCACTTGCAACCTGCGTCCTCAGTTATTTGCTGGATGTACTCCAACTCTTTCTTTGCCCTCTAAGCTCCCTCTAGTACCATGAAAGTCATTCCCTCATGTCCTATCATCCTGTCCCTTCTCCTTATCAGAGTTTTCCACATATTCCCTTCCTCTCTGACACTGAGCAGAACCTCCTCATTCATTACCTTATCAGTCCACCTAATTTTCAACATTCGTCTGTAGCACCATATCTCAAATGCTTCGATTCCATTCTGTTCCGGTTTTCCACTGTCCATGTTTCACTACCATACAGTGCTGTAATCCAGACGTACATTCCCAGAAATTTCTTCCTCAAATTAAGGCCGATATTTGATATTAGAAGACTTCTCTTGACCAGAAATGCCCTTCTTGGCTTTTCTGGTCTGCTTTTGATGTCCTCCTTCCTCCATCCGCCATTGGTTATCTTACTGCCTAGGTATCAGAATTCCTTAACTTCATCTACTTCGTGTCCATCAATCCTGATGATAAGTTTCTTTCTGTTCGCATTTCTACTACTTCTCATTATCTTCGTCTTTCTTCGCTTTTCTCTCAGTCCATATTCTGTATTCTTTAGACTGTTCATTCCGTTCAGCAGATCATGTATTTTTCTTCACTTTCACTCAGGATAGCAATGTCATCAGCGAATCGTGTCATTAATATTCTTTCACCTTGAATTTTAATTCCACTCCTGAACTTTCTTTTATTTCCATTATTGCTTCTTCGATGTACAGATTGAACAGTAGGAGCGAAAGGCTATATCCATGTCTTACACACTTTTTAATACGAGCACTTCGTTCTCCGTTGTACACACTTATTATTTCCTCTTGGCTATTGTACCTATTGTATATGATCCGTCTCTCCCTATAGCTTACCCCTACTTTTCTCAGAATTTCGAACATCTTGCACCATTTTACATTGTCGAACGCCTTTTCCAGGTCTACAAATCCTACGAACGTGTCTTGATTTTTCTTTAGTCTTGCTTCCATTATTAACAGCAACGGTAGAATTGCCTCTCTCTTGCCTTTACCTTTCCTAGAGCCAAACTGATCGTCATCTAGCGCAGCCTCAGTTTTCTTTTCCATTCTTCTGTGTATTATTCTTGTAAGCAACTTGGATGCATGAGCTCTTAAGCTGATTGTGGGGTAATTCTCGCACTTGTCAGCTCTTGCCGTCTTCGGAATTGTGCGGATGATGCTTTTCCAAAAGTTGGATGGTACGTCGCCAGACTCATACATTCTACACACCAACGTGAATAGTCGTTTTGATGCCACTTCCCCCAATGATTTTAGAAATTCGAATGGAATATTATCTATCCCTTCTGCTTTATTTGACCTTAAATCCTCCACAGCT
This sequence comes from Schistocerca piceifrons, assembly GCF_021461385.2. Lineage (NCBI taxonomy): Eukaryota > Metazoa > Arthropoda > Insecta > Orthoptera > Acrididae > Schistocerca > Schistocerca piceifrons. The sequence continues at coordinate 413,757,027 of NC_060140.1, forward strand.
CTTTTCAATTTTGATTCTAATACTGGATCCCCTATCTCTTCTAAATCGACTCCAGTTTCTTCTTCAGGCCATTCTTCATCCTCATAGAGGCTATCAATGTATTCTTTACACCTATCCGCTTTCTCTTCTGCTTTTAACAATGGAATTCCCGTGGCACTGTTAATGTTATCACCCTTGGTTTTAATGTCACGGAAGGCTGTTTTTACTTTCCTATATGCTGAGTCTGTCCTTCCGACAATCATTTCTTTTTGGAATTCTTCACATTTTTCCTGCAGCCACTTCATCTTAGCTTCCCTGCACTTCGTGTTTATTTCATTCCTTTCATCGATCAACTGAAGTATTTTTTCTGTTACCCACGGTTTGCTACCAGTTACCTTCTTTGTACCTATGTTTTCCTTCCCAACTTCTGTGATGGCACTTTTTAGAGATGTCCGTTCCTCTTCAACTGTACTGCCTACTGAGCTATTCCTTATTGCTGTATCTATAGCCTTAGAGAACATCAAGCGTATCTCGTCATTCCTTAGTACGTCTGTATCGCACTTCTTTGCGTATTGATTCTTCCTGACAAATGTTTTGAACTTTGAACTCTTCGTCACTACTATGTTGTGATCTGAGTCTATATCTGCTCCTGGGTACGCCTTACAATCCATATCTGATTTCGTAATCTCTGTCTGACCATGATGTAATCTAACTGAATTCTTCCCGTATCATCCAGCCTTTTCCATGTATACCTCCTGCCCTTGTGATTCCTGAACAAAGTATTCGCTATTACTAGCTGAAGTTTATTACAGAATTCAGTTAAACTTTCTCCTCTCTCATTCCTTTTCCCAAGCCCATATTCTCTTTTAACCTTTTCTTCTACTCGTTCCCCTACAAGTGCATTCCAGTCCCCCATGACTATTAAATTTTCATATCCCTTTTCATACTGTATTACCCTTTCAATATCCTCTTACACTTTCTCTGTCTCTTCATCTTCAGCTTGCGACGTCGGCATATATACCTGAACTATCGTTGTCGGTGTTTGTTTGCTGTTGATTCTGATAAGAACAACCATGTCACTGAATTGTTCACAGTGACACATTCTCTGCCCTACCTTCCTGTTCATAACGAATACTACTTCCGTTATTTTCTGCTGCTGAGGATATTACCCTATACTCGTCTGACCAGAAATCCTTGTCTTCTTTCCACTTTACTTCACTGACCCCTACTGTATCTTTATGGAGACCTTGCATTTCCCTTTTCAGATTTTCTAGTTTTCCTACCACGTCCAAGCTTCTGACATTCAACACTCTGACTCGTAGAACGTTATCCTTCCGTTGATTATTCGATCTTTTTTTGTCATGGTAACCTCCCCCTTGGCAGTTCCCTCCCATAGATCCGAATGGGGGACTATGCTGGAATCTTTTGCCAAGGGAGAGATCATCATGACAATCTTCAATTACTGGTCATATGTCCTGTGGATGCACGTTACGTGGCTTTAATGCAGTGGTTTCCATTGCCTTCTGCATCCTCGAGCCGTTGATCATTGCTGATACTACCGCCTTTAGGGGCAGTTTTCCACTCCTAGAACAAGAGAGCGCCCTCTTTGAAAAGGCCGTTGGCAGAATGAGGGGTGGCTTCTTATGCCGAAAGTCTTTGGCCGCCAATGCTGATTATTCACCAAAATTTATGCAGAAGTGGGATTCGAGCCCGAGACTGAAGACGTTTTATTAGGAATTAAAGACGCTACCCCTGGAACACGGATATAATGATGTCATATTGGCACCAAATTTCACCACATTTCTGCATAACGCCATCATGGACGTGTCACACGATGGTAATGTCGTCACACCCCCTCTTACAGGCATTTCACTCTTTCACGCATCTACAATGGATGTCAGAACGACGAGACTCAATGTTGGAATCTTGCGGTTTCCTTGTGGGTGGTCCAGGAATTCATTTCAGCGACATCGTCCCTCAGAATCGACGTGAAACGTCCTTAGGAGATGGCATAAAAGGCGTCAATTAAACCACCGCTTCCCTTGGGGGCGTTGACTACCACAAATTTCGCTGGCGAAAACGACAAATCGCAGTGCGATGGGCAACAGGACTACGTTCTTGACAACGTTCGACACCACTGGCACCCCCGGACAGCTCAGTCCTACTCTAAGGACATCTTTTGTCAGCAACCCCATGGAAAGTTAATTAATCCCATCGAAGTGTACTTCGAGTACAACATTTACTTTCGTATACTAGGAGGACCATAAGGGACAGCTAAAAGCAGTTCGACGAAATTTGAAAGCGATTATAAGTAGCAAAGAGTGTTTATGCTTTTTCTTTCATGATGTTTCGCGCACTCCTGTGCGTGATCATGGTGGAGTGCAACATTGACACGTGCGTGAATCAACCGGCGAAGCGTGCCCCTAAGCCCTCCCCCCCCCCCCGCCCCCCCCCCCCCCCCCCCCACAATCTCGAGAACGCCCTCGGTGTCACCTGTGTACCCTTTTCGAACATGTTCAAGTTTACTCCGACACCCATTTAACTGAGTGGCGCCTCGTGGCCGCCCTAGCGCCTGAGGACAGGCAGCAGCAGAGGCTTGTCGAAGGTGTCGGAACGTCTTCCTGTTGCTCATCGCACTGCGGCTTGTCGTTTTCGATTGCGAAAGGGTGATTTTATTCACGCCCGTTATGTCACCTCCTGATGTCTTTTGGTGTCGATTCTGACAGGCGGTGTGTCTGAAATGTATTCCTCCGTTACCCATTAGAAAACTTCTGACCCCCATCGTGAAAGCATTAAAAGAAGGGTTGAAATATAGGTGACAGGAGGTGTGGCGACCTTCCTATCGTGTGAGGTGACCACGATGGCGTTGGGTAGATTTTTGGTAATATTTACCACCATTGTGACATTTTTAACCAACGTTACATGAATTTTAGAGCTGTGATCCTTTTTCGCATGTGTCGACATCTTTCTGTTTGAAGTGACGCCGGGTCCAAGGATGAATCGCAGGGCGCAGAGCACAAGGTTGTTAGTATCTTAGAACCAATGGAAGACAGTGGAAAACAATTACGGGGTTTTCGAAGAAGATTTACTTTTCTGCGCAGTGGGTCAGAGGTTCTGAACAGACTCTGTATCTTTAGCCAAAAGATACAGAGTCTGTTCAGGATCAAAATTCTGAGAAACGTCCACTGAAATTTGAAGAATTTAAGTCATCTTTTCAAAGAAACCCTACTCCCACGTCCAAGAAGAAATGAGTTGCGTTACCTCTGCACAATCCATGCGTGAGTGCACTTTAAGTAGCCAACGGGAGAGGATAAAAATCGAGTTTCCCGGGGCCTTTAAATAACCGGAACGTATAAGGAGGATAACCCAGAAGGCAAATGCTGGTCCTCCAAGAAATGAGGTTGGGCAGATGGCTGATAAACAGCTCTCCGAAAACACACACTACTCCTAGTTCCCGAAGAATCCTTGGAAACAAGATGGTCTCAACAGGAAGCGATAGAGTCATGAAAAAGGTCAAACGAAAATGGATGAACGGATACATCGAAGTAGCAATCTGGGTTTTGAGAGGATTTCCCAAAAATAATTAGCAATTAATTTAATGACATGAATATCGATGCTCTAGCAATCACAGAAACTGAAAGTGAGAGGTAGTAAATATTCAGAAGAAACATTGTATTCTATAGTGGAGTTGAACAAAATGAAACAACAAGCAAAATCCTAGCAAGTATTTCTGCATATGAAATGGATATAAGGAATCAAAAATTTCACACACTTATCGAAAAACTCCTCAGTTAGACTGGTACTGAGAAGAGGCAATACTCCAGTATTAACCTATATGCACCATAATAAGCAAAAGAGAAGTAGCCTGGAACTCTCCATGACAAAGTACAGAAGAGACTGAATAAATCCAGTATTACTGATCAAATTATTATGATGGATGGTATCAATGCCAGAATACGAAATGCCCAGTAACGAATACTATGGGGATTGTTAGAGAACCGTTATGTAATGAAAATTAAAAAAAAATAGATTTTGTCACTTGAAATAATCTGAAACTAACGAACTCACATTTTAAGGAAAAGAGATATTTGTACTTGGACCAGCAGAGGCCTTAGATCTATAACATCTTGGTAAATGACAAGATGTTTATAATTTATACTTGCTTGAAGAGCACAGCATCAAACATCTTTACCAAAGCAGATTAAACATAGTACTAAAATACTTAAGCGACCCTACACTGAGAATATGGAATATTATACAGTAAGTAGAGAAGAAATATCGGTAAACCAATCGCAAGAAAAGAATAGAAGGAACATTGGGATACATTTATTTCTAATATCGAGGATGATGATAACATGAGACATCAAATGGCATGTAACTTTAATGACATTAAACACAACAGATGAAGAGAAGATACAAATGAACTACACTGGAGAAGAACAATATGTAAATTGTACACAGGATTAGAGTATGATGATACAGCAGAAGTTACTGATACCGAACCATTAGATGAGAATGGATTCGATGAACTGAAGTCTGACGAAATACAAGAGTAGTATGAAGAGTTTGCGAAATTACCACCAAATGTCAGCTCTAGCGCAACGAGGTTCCCCCGTAATAATAGGTCACACTTTAAACGATCAGTGTTTTGGGTAGAGATTCATCGTTAGAACGCATCTCCGTTGTTGTTTCAGTGTAGTGATTTGTGAAAGTGGGAATAATCAAGATTCGAGCAATGATTACGTACTTCGTAAAGAAAAGTATGAAAGCAAAGGAAATTTATGCCGAATTTCCAAACAAACGGGGGAATTATTGTCCTCTATATTAAACTGTTCCTAAGTGGACCAACTAGTTAAAATTTGATTGGAACAGCTTAGATTATGATCCGCGTAGTGGTCGGCCAAGATGAGCCACAACCGTAGAAATTGACATAGAGAACCACCGACTGGAAGGACGAGAAACTGCTGAAGCCCTAGGGATGTCATCTGAGCGGACATACAGTGCAACCAAATAAGAGACAGTTATCTGCTAATGGGTGCCGAGACTCTTAAAGCAGGATCAGAAACGCATCAGGATGAATACGTCCGAATAATGTTTGACCCGTTTTCCGAGTAACCATATAGATTTTTTGCGCCAATCGGTGACCACGGCTGAAAGATGTATCGACACCTATGCTCCGGGGACATAACAACACCCGAAGCAGCGGATTTACCGCCACCAAAGGAAACAAATTCAATACGGTTGGCCGGAAAGGTCATGCTGTCAGTATTAAGGGGAGCGAAAGGGATTCTGCTGACAGATTGTCTTCTCACTAGTCAAACAATTACGGGACAACACTACATAACATCTGCCTTAACATCATTTAAGAACAGAAAAAGTGACAAAAAGAGATGGTAGTAATGCTGAATTGTTATAATATGGAGGACTGATGCTACACCAACTGCTGCTACATCTTTTCAATGAATGATAGAAGATCAAGAGTATCCCCAAAGCCTGGAAGACTCCTACAATGATACCAGTTCTTAAAAAAAAGGAGATTAACAGATACGCAGTAACTACAGAGGCTTAAGTTTGGTGGGCACAGCATACAATATATATATGCTAGTATTTTAAACAAAAGATTTAAAAATAGAAGGCAACTAATACTACACGAGCAAGAAATGCGTTTTAGTAAAGGACGCTCCACTATAGATGGAGTTTTTATTTTACGGAAAATGACAAAAAACACAGATAACATAACAAGAAAGACATAAAAAACATACATTTCTTACGTTGCCTTTACTATATTTAAAAAAGCTTTTGACAATGTCAATAGAGAGAAACTCTTGGAGATAATAACGTATCGCAGGTATCCGAAATATCGAAGAAATGCGATGAAAAGCTTATATCACAGCACGACTATCGCTAGATTTCAACGGAAAAGTGACTGATGACATACCAACTGACAAAGGAGGAGACAAGACTGCTGCATCTCAAAGCTTTGTTCAACATTTATATACATGATATAATGCGTAAATGGAAAACAGATTTTTTAAGATATATTTACGTAGACAGAAGAACTCTCCAACAAAACTCTCTATATCTTAACTAAGCAGTGATCTTAGCAGATAAAGAAGAGGACCAGTAGGAAGGAATTTACTTACTGAAACAAAAGAATAAGACAATGACCTTCATGAGGAAAGAACGAAGTAGAACCAAAATAATGATAGAAGTAAACCAATCACCTAGGATGTGACAGATCACATATGGCTGCAGCAAAGATATATAAATTAAACTCTGTAAATTCAACAAGTATGTGGAAAAATTAGCAGAAACCTTAAAACAATACTAGGAAATATAATTCTACGAAGTGTTGCAGTCCCCACACTATTGTATGGAAGCGAGATCTGGATGATTACCAAAACGCCAGAAACACGTATTCAGGCACAATAAATGAAATTCCTGAGACGAATTAAAGTTTGCATTGAAGAAAACCGAACAAGGGTTCTAGATAGTAGGGAAGAACGAAAAATTCTTAGTCCAAATGATGACATTCCAGATTATAGAAGAAAGTATAACGATCACCTAGAAAAAATGGAGAGTGAGAGACTCCTCTTAAAAGCTAGAACTTATAGGTGCTGAGGGGGCAGAGATAGAAGAAGACCTCAGCAACGATGGGTACCGTAACAGACAATTTCGCCTAATATCTGAAGAAAAAGAACCAGGAGGAGGATGAGATCTCGTAGAATTTCCGAATGGAACGAAAAAGACGTAAATGCACGGACAAAGGTATGATTACAGCTTCAGAAACAACGGCTGATTTATTCAGGAGAAAGAACTTCACAAATTGAACAAATCAATAACATTTTTGTCCTCCTCTGGCACTTATGTAAGCATTGGTTGATGTTGCTGGTTGTGCTCCTTGGAGATGACGTACCAAATTCTGTCCAATTGGTGCTTTAAATCTTGAAACCTCTAGATGGTTGGATGCTCCTAACGCTCTCAACTGGGGAGAGATTCGTTGACCTTGCAGGACAAGGTAAGGTTTCAGAAGCACGAAGACAAAATGGGCATTATCTTGCTACAATGTAAACCCAAGATGGCTTGCCATGAAGGGCAATAAAGCAGGCCTTAGGATATCATCGACGTATAGCTGTGCTGTAAGGGTGCAGCGGATGAACACCAAAGAGATCGTACTATGAAAATAAATGGCACCCCAGGGCATCGCTCCTAGTTGTCGGGCCTTGTGGCGGGCGACAGTCAGACTGGTATCCCACCACTATCCGGAGCGCATCCAGACATTTCTTCGGCCTACAATCTCATTGACTGTAGTATAATTGTCTTCAGTGATGAGCCCTGCTTCGAACTGAACACCGATGATCAGCGAAGACTATCTGAAGTCGCCCCAGGCAGCAGTGGGATACCAAGGCGCCATATGGCGCGACAACCACGAAAGATGCTCTGGGATGCTATTTCGTTCGATAGCAAGACCACTTTGGCTGTCATCTGAGACGCCATTACAGAATGGCAGTACGTCGACGATATTCTACACCCCATTTTATTGCCCTTCTTGACAAGCCATCATAGACTTACAATTCAGCAAGATAGCGCCAGTCTGCACATGGCGAGAGTTTACATTGCTTATCTTTGGGCTTACGAAACTCTACATTGCCGAGCGAGGCATACGTGCCAGAGGATGACCAACGCGTTACTGACTTGTTCCATTTTTGAAGTTCTTTCTCCTGAGTACATCATCAATTTTTTCTGAAACTGGAATCGTTCGTTTGTCTCTACATGTACATGTAACGATTCCCATCCTGTTCTCATAATTTCTACGGGGTGCGTCGTTCTTTTTGTTCGTTAGTGTGCTTTTTATCCATTTCTCTTTTTCCATCTGCTTCCGATGTGGTTATGTAAACATGTAGAATGGTCGTTTGTATTGGCTCAGTCTAAATTCTTCGATTACCGTCTCTGTCATTCTACCTCACGCTGTCGTTTACCTCACCTTACCTTCTTAAAATCTATTACACGATTGTCTGCAGATGTACGTATCACTCTATAATTATGTAACCAGAAATCTCTGACTTATAACTTCACTGCACTAATACCTACCAAATCTAATATTAGCCTGCCCATCCCTCTTCTCCAATTCTCCAGTTTATTTATATCATTTAGACTTCTAACATTCCACGTGCTACTTCGTGGAACGTTAGCCTCATTCTTTCACTTCTTGATAACCTCCTCACCCATTGGAATGTGGATAACGTGATGTTTTTTCATACCGACATCGATTGGAGCCTACTGTTCTGTACTAAGAAAGGGCCTAATGTCAGTTGCTGCCATGTTCTCGGTAATTTTGGTAATATGGCTTCACAGTTTTTGCAACATCCCTGGAGGCGAAGGAACGAGCGCATTTTTCATTATGGAAACTCTCACTGATATGGTGGACAGAATACACACATGCATACGAGTTTAGTCAAAGTGTAGTAATTCTACCAGCCTGGCGAGTAATTCCGGATGTTTCTTTGTTTTTCTTCTCTGCAGTGGATTATAGAACTAACCTGTGTTAAAGTTCACACGTTTTCTGGTAGTTCTTCCGTCATAGAGCAATAGACAATGATACGTTTCGAAATGATAGTAACACATTGACTTTGGGGTTCAGTAATACCTCGTGTTTCTTGAACTCTTTATCCGGTCATTGTGCCTATCTCAGATAAAATAATCATGTCTTCATAATCGAAGTAAGAAGTACGAATATTTTCACGAAGCGCCAGGACCTTTCTCGAGTCTTTAGATCGCTGAACTCTTCAATAGAACCTCTTATGCTCTTTAGCGACCGTACCTTCCCTTCCCGTTGTGCTAAATGCTGATAGATCCTCTGTTGTGAAATCGTTTACATCAGGATGTTTCAGCTTTCGAAAATATCATCTAGATGTCTATTGATCTGCACCTCCTCGTACCTCCAAGTACGTACCAGTTGCATTATGTCGTTAGCAACATTTAAATCCCAATCAGCAAAAGCAGCAGCAACAACAACGGCAAAGATAACTGTAACAAAAACAATAACGTACTTCATTAGCAATACACCATATATCCAACCAAATTCCAACCGTGAAACCTCAAACTTTCATGCTTAGCATGTTGGTAAGAATATAGTAAGCAAGAGATTTGGTCCATTGCTTTATACTCATCCTTCGTATGATCCTGAAAATTTGAAACGAAAGATAACGGAACTCGACTTCGATTAATCATTGGTGAATGTTGGCCTAAAATCTTTCTTATCGAATATACATCCATTATAGAATGTTTGCGACCATATGAGTTGTTATATCGGTCCGTTGTCGTTTGTTGGGATTCACAGACCTGTCCATTGTTTCTGATTGTGCAACCATGACATCCTTTCCCAGTTACTTCTATTTTCAGCCTTTAATTTCAACTGGAATAGCTGAAACTTCGGATGATCAAATTTCTTGTCGCAGCTCCTGATTTTTTTATTTACCTATCGAAAAAATTCTTTTGTTATTTCTTCTCACTTTGGAATTTTGATGAGGCAGTGGTATATACACATCATACATACCTAACTTTATCAAACAACAAAACTTTAGTCTCCTTTCTTTCATTCCATGTGACAATATCAAAGAGATACAATATTTTGTAAACTGAATGCCGAGACCTATTTCTGAAGTCTACCTATTTTGCTAAGAGCAGCCTTAAATTTCATTCGACATGTTATCTCTACACAGTATCTGACCAATATATCCAGACTCCTATTAGTGGACATTAACATGGTGTATACGCACCCTCCACCTTCATGACTGCTTCATCTCCCGGGGACATTTTCAATTAGGTGTCTGAATGTCTGTAGAAGAAAAGCAGACGAAACCAGAGAAGATAACGACGGTGGACACTGGGGACTCTGGAGCGAAGTCAAGGTTATGACTCACTCCAAAGTTGTTCCATTGTTTTCAGGTCGGGACTCTAGGCAGGTTAGGCCATTTCAGGGATGTTATAGCACACAAAACATTTACTCACAGATGCTGCTTTTCGACGTGGTGCTTTATAAGCTGATACAAACGCTTATTGCCTCCGAACTGTTCCTCTAGTCTATACAGTACACAGTGCTGTAAAAAGTGTACATAGCCTTCTGTTTTCGTTTTCTTAAGCGAAATAATGGGACCACAACTTAACCACGAAGAATACCGTTAAACCACCTACTCAGCACTTCACTGTCGACATTACAAATGATGGTAGGTAATGTTCTGTAGGCATTTGCGAAATCCAAACTCTTGCCACAGGGCACAGGGCGATTCACCACTCCAAATCACTCGCTTCCACTCCTCCACTGTCCAGTGCGTTTCTCTTTACACCACCTCAGGCATCTCCCAGCGTTAACTGCAGAAATGTGTGACTATAGTCTCGACCACTGTACCCGATTATTTTTAACTTCTCACCCACATTGTGCCAGCTGGACTGCTGGCAGCATTTTGAAACTCGCTGGCGACTACTTGCCCTGATTTCAGGTGATGTTTTATAACCACCCTTCGCCATGTTCGACGGTCCATGGCGGTCAGTAAACGAGGTCTGCCTGGTTTTAGCTTGGCTGTGGTTGTTTCTTAGCGTTTCTATTTTAACAACAGTGGGCGTGAGCAGCTTTAGAGAGATTGAAATATCTCTGGTGAGTTTGTTACGTAGTTGACATCCAATGACTAGCCCACGTTCGAAGTCACTGAGCTCTCCTGGACTATCCATTCTGCTGTTTCTGCTTCTCTATTAACAACACAATACCCAACATCACTCTTTTCAGTGGCAACTCTGCCTCTCGTGGCACCTGGTGGCCAATTCTGTATTACGTAGGTGTGTCCAGGTATGTTTGGTCAGGTAGTGTATGTGACTATCAGTCTTCGGAAAACTATGTGCCAACATGCTTAAATTTTGTTACCCGCTCTTTGATCCGATTTAGATGTACTGGAATCACCGCCATTATTAATTGTTGCTTATTTTGGAAAAGGATTTTACGAGACTGAGTGCTGATCTTATTTTTTCTTCAAGAGATAATATGTTAATTTCTGTGTGTCTGCTACAAACAACGTTCTCGTTCACACATGTTTGGCATTGGTTTCACGTGATCCGCCACGAATTTCTCTCCTGTGCCACCCTATACGATTTACGGAAGACATTACCCAGGGTTGCTCATGACACCACAGAACCTCCAAGAAACACACTTGTGTGCTCAGTAGCTGCTCCTATTTTCTCCACGTCACCCGTAATACTATAAACACTGTATATTTTGTTTTCTATAACAACTGACCACCTTGTAGAACGGCAAATTCTGCCCTTGCGGCTGGTGTCGAAATATACTTCTTGTAATTGAGATACTGTTACTTAGCATGCTTGAGGCAACGGTCTCGCATTCGGAGATAGAGGAATGAAAATCGTCCCCAATTATCGTTAAGTCGGTTCTTGCTTTCTTTAAATCACTTCAGGCGAGTGTAGCATGCATAAAACTAAACCCGTTCCTTTGTCCCATTATTTTCTAAACGATATAATTTCCATCTCGATGACCGAGTACTGGTTAGTTTCTTTACAACTCGAAATGGCGGTTCTTCTTACATCAGTCCTTCGCGAGCTTTTTTACCGTCGGCGGCGGAAGGACAAATTCTAAACTTTCTCACCTTTTGTCGTTAGTCTAAGAAGGTGACTGAGTGGACAATTGCCGTGACTTTTGACAACTTAACCGTAATCGTGTTCTGGTATTTTTTTCTTTTGCCTCATTGACTCTTTTTGGAAGGGAAATTTGTCAGCTATTTACTGTCCCGACGAAGGGCTACTCGGTCGCTGTTGTACAGGTTAAATGTTCCCAATCAGAAGACAGATTAAAAGAGGAGATAGACCACGTCAAACTGTGTTGTCGTTCAGTAATAAGTAGCTACGCTTTTCATAAATGCTGTCCTGATAAGAAAACTTGGATAATTCTTATTTTGAGGATAAACCGAATCGACCCTTTTGAGATTGAACGTGAGAAATCATTTGTGACACGGTAAACATCACCTAGTTATACAGAATTGGCTGCGTGCCCGTTACACAGACTGGGAATTACCCTCTAGAGAGCGACAGAATGTCTGGCGCCTCGTTTCCGTCGCGGAGGCGGCGAGCTGCCGCTAACGAGCTGCTGGAGGGCGACCGCTGTGCTGGAGGACCTCACACTTGTGGCGCGGAACGCGTCCGTTTTGTGCTGCGGGTAGCCGTCGGCGTAACAGACAGGCTCCCGCGATAACTTTCTTCGAGCAGAGAAAGGGTGTACGGCTTGTCTCGCAAACCGAGAGACCAATTGTGTGCAGAGTCCGACGTGTTCTCTATTTATGAGTCTGCAGATAGAACGGTGTCTGTGCAAGAAATACGAGAACTCAGATTTACAAAATCTCAAAAGCAAACGTGCTAGGTACAACAATTTGTTGTGATTCAGAGACTTTTTGTTAGTACTGCGTATTTCAAGGGCATGTAGATGTTTCTGACTCTTTATAGATACAAGTTGCGAAAATATGAGTAATATCCGTAAGTAATAATCTTCAGTCTGTTTCTAGATTCTGGAAAACAACTTACTAACGTTCTCAAAGTATTGAGTAGGATTACAAGTGGGTTCAAGAAGGGTCAAAAGCATGTAATAATGCGACAGAGACGGTTTTCTGTATGATAAGCCAGCAAAGATTCGTTTTACTACTTTACATATACTGTCAAGAGTGTCAGTGAATATTTTTGTGCTAACATTTTTTTATTTGAATATTATTTTCTTTTATATTGCTGAGAATTCAAAACTTTTTGTTGTTGTTATTGCTGTTGTGGACTCATTTTGCTGCAGATCTTCAAGCTTGTGTATCCTATGCAAGCCTCCTCATCCATCTGTAACTACTGAAACGTAAATCCAGTGTAATCTGCTTACTGTATTCTAAATTTTGTCTTCCTATAGAATTTTAACCCTCGTTCCAATATTTCTTTCCATTACGAAACTGCCGATTCCTCGATATACCAGGACGTGTCCTATAAACTGATTCTTCTTTTGGTTAAGTTATGCGACAAATTTATTTTTTCGCCAATTCAGTTCAGTACCTCTTCATTGGTTACCCGATATACCGACCTAATTTTTTCAACATTTTCTGTATTGTCATATTTCAAAACTTTCCATTCTCTTCTTGTCTAAACTGTTTAATAGACTACGTTTCACTTTTTACAGGGCTACAGTCCATGGAGACACTTACAGGAAAGACGTCCTAACACTTCAGCTTATATTGGATGTTAACGAATTCCTGTTTTTCAGAAACGTTTTTTTCCCTGTTGTGCCAGTCTACATTTGATATCCTCTCTATTGCGCTCACTGTCACTTTTTTTTGTGCTCAGGCAGCAAAACTCATCGACTGCTTACAATGTCCCATTTCCTAATCTAATACTACGTACACAGGCTGATTTAATTCGACTATGTAAGGTAACCTTAGCTTTACTTTTGTTGAAGTTCAACTTACAACGTCTTTTCAAGATACAGTTCATTCCATTAAATCGCTCCTCTAAAAGGTTTACCGAATCTGACGGGATTATAATGTCAACGACAAAGCGGACAGTTTTTATTTCATCTCTGTGAACACTAATTCCCTTTGCGAATTACTACTTGGTTTTCATTAGTAATAACTGCTTAATGTGCAATGTCCGTAATAGGCCGCTATTCTGCCTCCCTCCGTTTTCAACCACCGTTTCCCTATCAGTCCCCTCTAATCTTACAACTGTAGTCTGGTTTCTTAAGAGGTTGCAGATTTTTTAGGCACCTTGCATTTTACCTCTGTTTCTTTCAGAATTTCACAGTCAACATTGTGAAAATCTTTCTATATATACATGTAGGTTTGCCTTTCTTCTGTCTATATTGTAAAGTCGTAGGGTCACTAGAGCTTCGCATGTTTCTATATTCCTCCGGAACCCAAACTGATATTTTCTGAGTGTGGCTTCTACTAACTTTTGCACTCCTTTGGATATACGTCGTGTCAATATTTTGCAACTATGGAATCTTAAACTGATATACTGGTAATATCCACATGTGTCTCTTATGATACTATCACCTGCTTTAAGCATAGCTGGTATGATTAGTGTGACCTGCATGCATGTCAGAAGGAACATAATTATGAACAAGACAGCACTAAAATATCGTATTTATCTGCCGATAGCGGACAAGTGACTTTCAATTGAAGTGTTTCCCCTATACGGGAATGTACATGAAGAATGTACGAGTGTGCAGAAACATTAATGACAACAAAGAGAAGTTTGCCTATGACTGTCGTTTATCAGTCGTGCTAGAACTGTCCCCCCCTCACGCGAGTGCTAGAAATTGATCCGCCAGATACTGTCTTTCCTCTTACGCCACCCTTTTGCTTTTGTGGCTCTGTACCTCCGTCTGTTTCCTGATGACCTGAACGAATGCGGTCATTGGGTAAAAGGAAAGGCAATACACTATATGTAAGTGACGGCGAAGGCCTCGATTTGTGGCATTACATGGTGGACAATTTCATGGTCTTCACGAAGAGAGGGCAATACCGGAACCTTTTTGCTAACTGCTTGGGGTCGTCATTCATGTAACCACCACCTAGGCCGGGTGGGGTGTGCCAGCTGTGAGAAGAAGCTGACTCGCAGACGTTATGTTTCCACGATCCCCATACGGGAACAGAAACAGTCCCTGACAGTATGAAGCGGCCCCGCACACTCAGATGGTTGACGACTAGTGACGACCCTTTAAAATCACGACCGCCTATTACTGACCGCCCGCATCGATAAGGGGATCCCAGCGGACAAGGTGGGACAAGGTGGCACTTTTTCGTTACATTATCGTCATAATTTTTGGCGTATGGTTCCCTTGTACTTGTAGATTAAAAAAAAAAGAACTGTGACAGTTCACTTCGTCGGTAGGGGGAGGGGGAGAGACATCACAGTCAGGCCTCGGAGTTCAAACCCTGCGCTTCTTGCCTCTTCCGGCCTGCCACTGACTGCTGCACAACTAAAAAATAATTTAAAAAATTTAAGAAATTCGTAGGATGTGGTGCTCGTGGAGTATCGACGCAGCACGTAGCAAGTTTTAGAAGTGTTCCTTTGTGTTATTTCTTCAACGAAAAAAAGAAATTGGGCAGAGAATAAAAACAAATAAGTAAATAAAGTGGTAGATGAATTTGTTTTCACTATATTGTTCCGTTTTCCTATACAAATCGCAGAATAAGTGCAGTGATCATTTTTGTCACGAAGCAAGCAAAACGTTTTTTTCAATTTGCTCTTGGAACTTCATAAAGTTTACTTTAGTCAAATAAAAATATTGAAAAATAAAAGAGAAAAAAAAAATAAAAAGACAAAAGAAAAATAGCGTTATAGAATGTTAATCGTATAATGTGTCGGACGGAGGTTCGTACGTCGTTGTGGTTGTTGTTTTTTCCGTTCGGTTTGAACAGTTAAAAAGATTGTAAGGCGACCATTCACAATAAGAGGGAAATACGGGTTCGAGTACCAGTCAGCACAAACTTTTATTGTCGTCATTGCATTACACAGATGATAGTTGTTCACATACGCAACTGCGTATACATTTAATTTATTCACGTTTTTATTAATACAAGAATGAGATAATAGGTATTTCGCTTTATTTTCTTTCGATCCATTGTTCTTTAAAGTCATAATGTGAGCCAAATGGATTATTAAACATAATTCATATTTAAGCTATAGCAGAAAGCTGACAATAGCAGCTAAACTGGGTGAGACAATTACTGGATGAACAAATTCAGAACTAACGAATAACGTGATCCTAACTGCCAGAGCTCTATTACATACGAGACCAGTTCGCTGGCGACAGCGGTGCTCAGCGGTTGTCTGCAATGTTCTGCACCTGACCTCTCTCGCAGCTTGGTGAGTTTGTGCGCTTTGCAACTTACAGCTGTCATTACTTGGGGCGTTTGAATAGTAAAAGGTGCTATGATGTCTCAGCCAAGTAGGAAAGACACTTTGAAATTCACTTTAGATGGAAATTACATTAGACTCTCTTCCTTTGAGGTTGAAAAGTCCCTAGAGAAGAACTGAAACTGTATTTTGACGATCCTATTGGAATCCGTATGTTGATTGTCTGCAATGTCTGTTTTGTCAAACTAAGGAATGCAAAATTTTGCGAGAAAGTCGTAGAATCGCTTGGAGGTAGTTTAAAATTTAAACACTGTGTTGGTAGTATTGGTGATGTTAGCGTTACACATGCCGTATTAGGTATCAGAACAGTCAGAATTTATGAGTTGCCGTTTGAAGTGCCTGCTGAATACATCCCTGCAATAATCTCGAGTTATGAGAAAGTTTAAAGTAATATTCTCGAGAAATGGTCCAGTGCCTATACATTCCCTGCACTGAACGACATGAGACAACTGAAAGTTGGTCTGCAAAGATATATTCCGTTCTACATTAATGTGTGCGAATATAGAACCCTAATGACCTATGATGGGCAATCCAGAATATGCTCTGCATACAGTGGAACGTGTAACTTCCGCTCCCAATGTTTAGAGAGGCGCGTGGCCTAGCTGCCGGCCAGCGATCCGTAAGACCCGCATATACTACCACCTCGCCGCTAACATATGCGGTGACTGATATTCGACAGAAACCACCCACCTTGCTTACGGTAGCGATGTCGAATGACAGTGTTCGCGAAAGAATCATTCCGAAGGAGACTGCAGATACTGCGTATGTGTCCCTGGCCACACTGCAACCGACAGAACCTGTGATGACTGCCCCAGTCGCTAAGGTATCAGAAAACATAACGGTAGCGGCTGTCACTGTACGAGAAGCACCTGCCTCGATTTCGACAGCACTCACGAACGACTGTTTTAGTGCAAGTGACGTTTCAATGGAGACTACCTAAATTGCGGGGGCGGCTTTGACCAAACCACGACTCACAGAACCTGTGACGAAAGCCCCCGTCACTAACATCTCAAATGATTCGAAAGTTCCTGAAGCAGCATCTGGTGACAATAACATTTTTAATCAGAGTCACGAAACTGTAGCGGACTTTTAGGAGCTACAGTAAAAAGCCGTTCCCAGTAAAAAACAAAAAGCGAAGGCTTGCACAAGAAGGGGCTTAGAAAATCGTTCCTTTGATGCGTTCAAAGGCTGCACGTGCAACCAGTAACCACGAGACAGACAGCTCCCTCGTGACTTCGGACAAAGTGCAAATAATCCTACCACTCAAGGAAACTGGGCAGACGAACCAATCAAGGACCCAGAGATGAACGAAGTACCGGCACCTACTGAGAAGACAATGACTGACTGTGCGAAGGATCTATTAACCAGTGAATGTGGACTTTAACTGATCAGACGGTGGGAAGTGGTTATGCGTCAGATACATATTAAAACTGCCAAAGCATTGCTGGCAGTGATGAGAGCTCTTTAACCAACCCCCATCCTTCAGGCCTACTCAACTGCAATCTTGAAGGTAAACAGTATTCGAAGTTCATGTAAGTTAAATAGCCTGAAAGATTTTTTTGTGTGCCTCTGATATCCACTTTGCCTTATTTCAAGAAGTAAAAGAACTGAATTAAATGACACAAATACGTGTTATTTTTGTTCTGGACATGGAAGTGAACCAGGAACAGCTGTGCTACCGTATGAAGGAATGGTCATTTACGACGCTGAAACTCTTTGTAACGGTAGAGGCATTGCTTGCACGTTCTACAACACAAGAATCATCAATATCTACTCACGTTAGGAAGCAGCAATCGACGCAGTAGTGCAGAGTTTTTCAAACACGAAGTTGCATCCGGTGTGCGCTGTGACACTAAAATAATTGCAGGACACTTAAATTGCGTTTTAAATCCCAAAGATCAAGTCCCCAATTTCAACACTTCCATACAGATAGAAAACATAGTGAAAGAATGTAGATTATCTGACACGTGGGAACTTAAAAACGGTGACATGCCTGACTTTACTTCATTAGGAACACTTCAGCGAGCCATTTAGACAGCTTCTACGCGTCTAGCAACTTGAAAAACAGAGTACTGCAGACCGCAGTGTGGCCTCCAAGCTATCTCGAGCATTCTGCTTACGTAACCACATTAAATATGGATTGCACAAAAACCAATTGAGCAAGGGGATACTGGAAATCAAATGTCGCCCACCTGGAAAATGTCGCATGTCACGAGTGTTTTAGCAACAGAAGTGAACAATGTGAGCGGAAGTTTACTTCTTATATCTCTGTTTTCACGTGGTGGTTTCAATAAGACAAACCGAAACTATAAAATGCGTTACTGGGTTATTCGCAAGAAAAAAGTTTCTGGTATAAGAAAACGGCTAAATTTTATTACCAGTGCCTGAGGGATGGCGATAAACCAGATTCGTAGGCAACTGGAAACTATATCCGGATTAAGAAAAATCAAAAAGTTTGTCTCTGAAGCGCAAACAATTACAAGGACGCAAAGGTCGATAGAGAAGGCAGGACACCATTTTCCGAGAAGAAACGCCAGTTTTTCAGCTTGGACGCGAAAAGGAGAGGGGAAAGCGAAAATTCTTACAAAGTCAAAACGAATGATGGAACCATTTTAACCACTCAAAGTAAAGAAGAAACATACAGTACTGTTGATAATAGGAAATCTTCAAAGGAAGCTAAGTATTACCGCATCTCACAGTTCTACAGAGTAGAGCGATGAAGATGATATACATGCTGCAACAGCATTTATTCCGGAAAACAAATAACATGGTCCAGATGGCACGCCTGCAGAGTTTTACCAGGTCTTCCAAACGCAACTGACACCTTGATTAATACAAATGTGTAACGAACTTATGACCCCTGACTTCGAAAATCCGAAAGATTTCTTGAAAGGAACGGTTGTGCTCATTCCGAAAAACCCACACAGTGTGTCTCTCGGAAGCGTTCGATCCATCACACTGCTTAACTACAAAATAATGGCCCTAATCATTGGTGGTGGTAAGTTCCTATGGGACCAAACTGCTGAGGTCATCGGTCCCTAGGCTTACACAGTACTTATTCTAACTTAAACTAACTTACGTGAAGGACAACACACACACAGCCATGCCCGAGAGAGGACTCAGACCTCCGACGGAGAGTGGTGGGGAATGGGTGGGTGGGTGGGGGGAGGGGGGGGGGGGCGAACCGTGGCAATGCGCCCCTGACGGCACGGCTACCCCGCCTAGTCGCATCCTTACACAAAGGCTCAAAAGGATAATACATGAGATCACCGGAACCTACCAAACTAGTATAGGCAAGGACAGGACAATCCTCCACACCATGTGTGATTATAGACGCATTATAGTTCCAGCAGACCTTCTTGAACTTAGGTGTGCAATAATGGCACTAGATTTTGCAACGGATTTTGACATGGTTAATCACCAGTGTCTCCTACAGACAATGAGCGCCATGGGGCTTCCACTACGGTTTTTCAACGTAATACATAGAATACCAGAGAATGGATCATCAAAATTATGATCAACGGTCAGTTATCGAAGAATTTTGATTTCAATAGTTCAGCGAGGCAGGGTTGCCCATTGTCGATACCCTTGTTTTCCATAGCTACCGAAACTTTACTGATGACTCTGCAGCAAAAACTTCGATGAAACTTCCTGGCAGATTAAAACTGTGTGCGGACGCAGACTCGACCTCTGAACCTTTTCCTTTCACGGGCACGTACCCTACCATCTGAGCTATCCAATCACGACTCAGGACAGCTTTAGTTCCACCAGTACCTCGTCTCCTACCTTCAAAACTTCACAGAAGCTCTCATGTCAACCTTAGAGAACTAGTACTCGGAGTTCGTCTCCGTCCGGCACGCAGTTTTAATTTGCCAGGAAGTTTCATATCAGCGCACACTCCGCTGCAAAGTGAAAATTTCATTCTAAAAACTTCGATGATTACATATACAGGTCCAAACAATTTTCTACAAGGTATACGCCGACAATGTAGGTCTTGTGGTAACAAACGACGTACAGATCGCATTACGAATTATACGCAGTTACGAAATGGGGTCAGGTGCAAAAGTGAACAAGACAAAATCAAGTATAGTGAATGCAGGCCGAGGGCTTCCCGGGGAAATAAAAGTGGTCTCATACATGCATACGTTAGGCATCGAATACAGACCATCTTTGTTGCCAACTATAAGAAAATCTTAGCGAGCATGCGTGTTTCAGTCCAAGCACACAGCATGAATAAGCTTGGCGAAGTACAGAGAGTAGGACTTGCAAAAACACAGGTAATATCCACACTGAACTATGTGTCCCACGTATTGCCAATAGCTAACGACATTAGCCACGAGAACAATGTTGGTATCTGGACACTACATCGTAACCATCCGTGGACTATGGGTAGCGCCTTTGACCAGTATTAAAAACGTCACCGGTCTGGGTTCGAAAACTGCCATCGCTTAAATTTTGAATAATAATTAGCATTGACTCGGTCGAAGACTTCCGGCATACAAAGACGCCCTCATTTTACCAACGGCCTCGTCAAAGAGAGCGGAGGGACGGAGAGATATACAGTGCACTCTCCTGCCGTTGGGGATGAAAACAGCCCCTAAAGGCGGAAAAATCAGCAATGACCAACGATAATAGGATACAGGATGCATTTAACGTACATAAAGTGTATTCACAGGTCATATGGCCTCTAACTGAAAAAGTGTCATGACGATCTCTCCACTGGCAAAAGATTCCCGACTTTAATGTCTCAGCCAGTAGCAGCGAATACTATGTTCAAGAATCACAAGAGGAGGAGGTGTACTTGGAAACGGCCTGGAGATACGGGAAGATTTCAGTTACATTACATCATAGTCAGACAGAGATTCAGAAATCGGATACTGGACTGTAAGGCGTACACAGGAGCAGATGTAGACTCAGATCACTATTTGGTAGCGATGAAGAGTAGGGTGAAGCTTAAGAGATTAGACAGGAAGAATCGTTGTCGCTGAGGAATGAACTCAATAGGTAGTACAGGGAAGTTAAGACGAAATGTGTGCATGAAAAACGTGAAGACATCGAAAAAGAAATGACTGTCGGAAGGTCGCCTTAGCATACAGAAAAGTCAAAAAGACCAACGGTGAAATTAAAAGCAAGGGCGGTAACATTAAGAGCACAGCGAGAATTCCAGTGTTAAATGCAGAGAGAGCGGATAGGTGGAAAGAGTATACCGAAGGCCTCTGTGAGGGGGAAGATGCCTGATGTTATAGAAGAAGAAACAGGAGTTGACACAGAAGAGAGAGGGTATCCACTATTGGAATCAGAGTTTAAAAGAGCTTTGGTGTGTAGAATGTATGAAGACTGCAAGAGCTGACAAGTGCGAGATTTATCGCACAGTCAGGTTTACAGATCACGTGTCACAGTTGCCAACAAGAATAATTCACAGAAGAATGGAAAAGATTAAGGATGTGTTGGATGATGATCAGTTTGGCTTTAGGAAGGGTAAAGGCATCAGAAAGGCAATGGTGACTTTGCGCCCGGTGTTGGAAGCAAGACTACAGAAAAATAAAGGTATGTTCATAGGATTTGTCTACTTGGAAAAAGCGTTTGACAATGTAAAATGGTGCGAGATGTTCGATATTCTGAGGAAAATTGGGGTAAGCTATAGAGAGAGACGGGTAATATACAACATGTACAAGAGCCAAGAGGGAATCGTAAAAGCGGTTGACCAAGAACGAGGTGCTCGGATTAGAATGTGTGTAACACAGGGACGTAGTCTTTCGCCCCAACTGTACAATCTGTATACACTAGAATAAATTAGGTTCAAGAGTGGAATTAAAATTCAAGGTGAAAGAATATCGGTGATATGTAGCAATCAGAATCCCCACAATCTGATTTCTCAATTGAATTTAATCATCAGTAAATTTAAACAAGGTCCCTGGAGTAAATGACATTCCGTCAAAACTACGCAAAGCCGTAGCAGAGCTAGACTCGGAAGTCAAGAAAATTATAATAATTCCAATCCCGAAGAAAGTAGTTGTCGAAACGTGTTACGATTATCGAACCATCAAATTAAAAAGTTGAGCTTGCACGAGTTATTTAGGGGAGAATGGGAAAACTGGTAACTTGAATTCCGGAAAAGTGTAAGAACACCGAAGCAGTACTGACTCAACGATTTCTCTTAGAAGATAGGTTAAGGGAAGGCATACCTGCGTTTATAGTGTTTGTAGACTTCGAGAAACCTTTTGCCAACTTGACGGCAATACTTTCTTTCAAATGCTGAGGGTAACAAGGATAAAATACAAGGAGTGAAAGGCTACTTGAGGGAAAAAAATAAGTGTTGAGATTTGACGATCACATTGTAATTTTAACCGAGACAACAAACGACTTGGAAGAGCAGTTGAATGGAATGAACAGCGTCTTGAATGAATATAAGATGAACATCAACAAAAGCAAAACAAGGATAATGGAATGTAGTCGAATTAAATTTGGCGATACTGAGGGAATTAGATTGGGAAACGAGACACTTGAAATAGTAGGAGCTTTGCCACTTTGGAAGCAAAATAGCTGATGATAGACGTAACTGAGATGATATAAAATGTACACTGGCAATGTCAAGAAAAGCGTTTCTGTAGAAGAGAAATTCATTAATATCTAATATAGATATAAGTGTTAGGAAATATTTTCTGAATGTAATTGTCTGGAGTGTAGCCATGTATGGAAGCGAAATATGCAGGATAAATAGTTAAAACAAAAAGAGAATAGAAGCTTCTGAAACGTGGTGCCACATCAGAATGTTGAACAATTGATGGGTAGATCGTGTAACTAATGAGGAGGTACTGAACAGACTTAGGGAGACAAGCAATTTGCGACACAACTTGACTAATAGGAGCCCTCGATTGATAGGACACATTCTGAGACATACAAAGGATCCCGATTTTAGCATTGGAGAGAATGGTGTGGGGTAAAAATCACACAGGGAGATTAAGAAATTAATATAGTAAGCAAATTCAGGAGAATGTAGGTTGAAATAGTTATTCGGAAATGAAGAGGCTTGCACAGGACAGAGAAGTATGGAGAGCTGCATTAAACCAGTCTTCGGGCTGAAGACCAGTACCACCACCACACCGAGCGAGGTGGCGCAGTGGTTAGCACACTGGACTCGCCTTCGGGAGGACGACGGTTCAATCCCGTCTCCGGCCATCCTGATTTAGATTTTCCGTGATTTCCCTAAATTGTTTCAGGCAAATGCCGGGATGGTTTCTTTGAAAGGGCACGGCCGATTTCCTTCCCAATCCTTCCCTAACCCGAGCTTGCGCTCCGTCTCTAATGACCTCGTTGTCGACGGGACGTTAAACACTAACCACCACCACCACCACCACCACAAAAACAGCAACAACAAGAACATCTCTTCAATTACAATTTCCAGGCTGTGAAAGCTTGGTCGATGTATAACACAGGTTCCGAACATTTCGTCTGCAATTGCAAGAGACATCTTCCGATGTAAAACGGCTACTGCCACTAAAGCTTGAGGGCCTTTCGCGGTTATAAAGCGCATAGAGGGTATCACCATACGTTACGTGACGCCGACTGTGTGACTATCTCTGGCTGACGTCTTCATCCTCGATTAAAAATAATCGATTGTGATTCTGTTGGCGCAAAGATAACATCCATATTTTATCTGTTTTTAAAAATTCTTCTTTTCTGTTAAAATTGTTGTGGTGATTATGAATCTCTATTGCTCCTCTATACATGCGTGCATGATGACGAGATGTACTTGCCAAAACGTCCGTCTCATTGATTTTTTTTCGTGGTCTCAATATCAGAAAACATGTACTACTACGGGCGATTTTTCAGTATGTCTCAGACTACAGTTCCTTTTGAGTTCGGGTAAATGGGTGTTGACAATTCTTTTCGTCGTTCCGGTATACACTTACCTGCAACTGCACGGAATTTTATGTAACCCAGTTGTTGTTAGGGGATGCCGTGCATCTTTTGCCGTTCTTAAATATTCATTAATCTTCTTGGTGGGTCTAAAGATCGTTTCGACCCCATACCTGGCCAAAACTCTCCAATGCAATCCCTAATTTTATTAATGAATGGCGGCTGTGGTTGCTCAGTATTTCCGGCTTCCTGTCTTCTTTGTTGGAGTGATCGATCTCGCTCCTCACTAAAATATCTATACCGACCGTAAGTAGTTTAGTTCATCGCAGATTTTGTGGCTCTAAACCCGAAGGTTTTAATGGTATCTGTTTTTGTTTTAGCAAGGACATCGCATTATCATGCACACATATATAGAGAAGCAACAGAGATTCACAGACACCATAACGATTTCAACAGAAATGAAGAAGGTTTGGATAAAATACGGATGTCGACTTTGCGCCAACAGAATGACATTCTTTTTAATCGAGAATGTTGACGCCATCCAGAGATAGTCACACACTCGGCATCACGTGGCTTACTGTGGTAACCTCTATGCCTTCAATAAGTGCGAGGGACCCTCACGCCTTAACGGTAGTAGCTGTTTTACATCAGAAGATGGCTCGTGCAGT
Organism: Schistocerca piceifrons; assembly: GCF_021461385.2. Taxonomy (NCBI): domain Eukaryota; kingdom Metazoa; phylum Arthropoda; class Insecta; order Orthoptera; family Acrididae; genus Schistocerca; species Schistocerca piceifrons. The sequence continues at coordinate 413,781,482 of NC_060140.1, forward strand.
TGGAGACGAAAGGGCAAGAAGCACTTTTATACATCGACCACGCCTTCTCAGCCCCAAAGATTTAACTGAAAAGGTATACTTGAAGATTGTTGTGTGTTCTCCTCCTCAGCAAACTGAGGGCATTATCGAGACCAGAGGCGGCATTAGCATGATATCTCCTATCGGTGACTAAATTTATTCTTTGGCGAGGCCACTTTTTTGAGAAATGTAAGGCATCATACAAACAACAACAACGTTTTCATAATGTAACAGTACCTCTCTGAAACATCACGGAGGCGGCTTCTCCTAATAGGTCACATCTCCTTTTGATTACTAGCATACGCTTGTTGAGTAGGCAGGGATTGCGGTTGCTCGAAGGGCCGGACGCGGCCTCCGCTTTCACGGCGGTGTGATCCGTGACCCGGGCTCTTGAGGAGGCCGGCAGGGGGCGCTTTATTAACCTTCATTCGCATCGTAAAGCCGCGCGCCAGCCCGGATATTGGAAGCCGATTTATGCAGCACCGGAGGTGTACGAGCTGCTGATGGATCGCGCTTGTAAAGGTGGGCCCCACACTCAAGCTCTGCTCCTCTCGCCGGTGCAGCTGGCGTGTACGTGGGTCGCTAAATTAACTTCCGGGATAATACGTCGCATGTTTTCCTATCGAGGCCTACGAGAAAGACAGGCTGCGACGCGTACATCACGAAGGTAAGCCTAAGCTCGCTCGCTCGCTCAACTCAGCGGACAAACTACGTTTCTACACCTATTAACTCGTAACTAGGTGTGTACATACAAACGAGAACTACATATTCTACTGGAATCCGCTATTATGTAGTCTTACTATTATTGTCTTACTGTGGTGTCACCGCCAGACACCACACTTGCTAGGTGGTAGCCTTTAAATCGGCCGCGATCCGTTAGTATACGTCGGACCCGCGTGTCGCCACTATCAGTGATTGCAGACCGAGCGCCGCCACACGGCAGTTCTAGTCTAGAGAGACTCCCTAGCACTCGCCCCAGTTGTACAGCCGACTTTGCTAGCGATGGTTCACTTTCTACATACGCTCTCATTTGCCGAGACGACAGTTTAGCATAGCCTTCAGCTACGTCATTTGCTACGACCTAGCAATGCGCCATATTCAGTTACTACGAATGTATTTTGAATAGATAATATTGTGAATCATGTACCGTCATGAGCGACGTTCATCATTAAGGATTAAAGTAAAGTATCAAACTAATTACTTCCGCTTTCTGAATTCTAATTCCTTGTCATGAACCAGACCTCACGTCAGTATAGTTCTTCCCTCCTCATGCCAGCCTGCATGAGCTAAAACGCGTGCATTTCGGCCTCCTCTAGTAACACGGTGTTGGCTCTTCTGCCAACACAACACTTACAATGATCGGAAGTCCATAGGCCTACAGCTGTCGTAGGAGACAAAAAAATTAAAATCATACCAAAATGATTATCAGTTGCATAAGGCACCACTTCTTTTATGAAATGAGAACTGTTAAGCAAAAGTGAATAAATGCTATAGACAAGCCGCTGTACCATTTATATCGAGTATCGATCTTAAATTTTGTTGTATTACTGGTAATCAGTAAGATTTCATAGTAGCAGATTTCAGTAGAAGATGCAATTCTCGTTAGTACGTGCACGCCCAGCCGCGTGTTAAACAGGCTTAGAAACATATTTTGTCTGCTGCCTGTGCGAGCGAGCGAGTTCAGGCCTATCTTCGTGACGTACGCGCCGCGGCCTGTCTTTCTCGTGGGCCTCGTGTTCCTACCTGCCGTACCTACTAAAATAGATTCTTAAGGTATTTTGGAGACGCTGTACTATTTACGCACCTACGAGCGTCGATTATTTAAAATTTCGTGGTGCAACGTTCCAAATTCGAAAACATTTAAAGTTATTTTGATAGCTACTCCTCAACAAGAATTTTCACATTTATTGTGATACTGTTTCCTTTGCTGTATTGTGGTGTATGATTTTTTTTCTTATTTATTACATTCCATTTCCTAGGGCTCTTTCTAGAACTTTCCGCTTTTTGCCCACTTCATCCGAGCTAATGGGTATGGAGATGTGGCATGAGTGGTTCCTGATAGGTAATAGGTCGAAGTGAGTTCTCGAATTTATCGAGAAACTTCTCGCTCAAATCTTGATCGAAACCGAGAAAAGGAATTACTTTAGTGGTAGGACAGTACCATATAAACGATAAAAATAAAAATACAAGTCTCGTCTCCGTCCTCCCTCCCTCCCCCCCCCCCCCCCCCTCTCTCTCTCTCTCTCTCTCTCTGCTTTGTGTGTGTGTGTGTGTGTGTGTGTGTGTGTGTGTGTGTGTGCGTGTGCGTGCGTGCAATAAACAAATTCTATGAGTTGCTCGACCGTGTAAGGTGTAGTATGGTATACCTGAATGACGCATGGATCGATTTCTTCATTTCATTGCACATGTTCCATCCTCTGAAAGCTGATTCATCTCCGAGTAACTACTGCAACCTAAGTCAGTTTGAACCTCCTTAAGCTCATCTGCCTATTTCAGTGTCTCATTTGGTAATCTAATTCCTTCAGCGTCGTCCAATTTGTGCTGTGAAATGTTATCACCTATTTGTTGGTGTTTATCTAATGTTTTCAAGGCAGTATCCACTTCATTCAACGGCTCTTCCAAGATATACAGGGCGAACCAGAACTCCATCGACAAACTTTGAGAGATGGTCGTATGAACCAAAACAACAAAAAAACGTCGAATGAACATAGGCTCTAAAGCGCATATCTTAAGAAATATGAGCACTTGTACATCTTCGATGGTCTGAAACAAGTCTCTTTTACTGAGCAAGTGTTCATAACCCCTGAGGTATGCATTTTAAAGCCCATGTTTAATTGACATTTTTCTTGCTCTTTTGGTTTATCGGGGGTGTTCTGGATCACCCCGTACGTATAAAAAAACAGAGAAATAGACGCGCCTTATTTTTATAACAAATGCAATGATGAGGAAATGTTACTGAGCCAAATGATTTAATATATATCTTTTTGAGTATAATAGAAATAGTCAGTTCAGATCGCAACAGTTACTTAATAAATAATTCTGGGACCCGGTTTCAGCAGAAGCGACCATCTTCAAAGCAGAAATTTCTTGATGGCGGTTCACGGAGCTGCTGCGTGTAACGGATCCTCACCTCATCAAGAAAGCTGAAGATCGTCGCTTGGACTGAAACTGATTACCCGGATCAATAAATAATTTCTAGTGGCGATCTGGACAGACTATTTGTATACCGTTAAATTCGATAGTTGTCGTTCCGCTAAGATATGAAAATTTGTTACATCTTTTTGAATTCTGAGATAATCTCACCAGTTCTGTTTTCGTGAAACACTTTAAAAGTACGCGTTTATCGTTACATCATTTCTATTGGAGTTAAGAAATTTCTAGTATTTCTGAACATCCCATTGTATGTGACTGTTATATACATCTGTGGATATAGCAAGTCTCAGACGGAACTTGAAGAAATATTCTCTCCCGATTGCTAAGGACCGTCCGTTGGTTACTATAGTCTATGTTACTCTTTTCATCTCTACATTTTGGCTACACCAAAAGTCCACTGTGATCTGTATTCTATTTTTTTGGCTGTTTCTGTAATTTGTTTTCATCTTCTCATACCTCAAAATCAACTATTACTGGCAGCCTTAACAGATATCTTACAAATATATATCCTCCTATGGTTACAGTTTTCCAGTGATTTTTTTTCTAAGTCTTTTTTTTTCAGGTGCCTCTTGATTTCGTAATTAGTCTGCTGATAAATTGTTCTTGGGACTACATTTCAAATACTTCCTTCTCACTATTCTTTTATTGATTATCCAATAGCACCATCTTTCTTCGCCTTTCTCTGTAATCTGCTTAAATAAGTTGTTATTCTCCTTCTGATACCATTATAGTCATTAGTTCTTATAAATCAACATCAATTTCGGGCAAAAACGCTCTGTTCTTTCTGTATCCTTCATACACAAACTTATTGTCCTTGACTTTATAGATTTATTATTCCAGTTAGCCTCTGTTTCTTTCACACAGTCAACCGATGATTTATACAAACTTATTCCATCTTAAGTGCTGTTAGGCTTTCTATAGTCCCACAAATTTGTGTGAGTGTCTCGATTATTCTCTATTCTTTCATTCAATAATAAGTGATATATCACAACACAGTTATTTTTTCATAACCCATAATAGCTCTGATATTCGTCCAGCACCACTTCAGTTTTTCCTGTATTGTCCTCTCCGTTATTGAAGTAAATACCTTAGACATGAGACAACAAGTATTGTCCAATAATTTTCACGTTTGTGTGCTCGTGACTTCTTCGGTGGAGGGTAAATCATATTTTTTCTTAGAAATAGTATGACTTTTCGTAAGGTTTTCTTCACATTAAATCAAATAATCTTCCAGTTTCCACTATTCCCTCTGATTTCAATAATTTTGAAGATAAATCAAGTACTGCCAGACATTCACTATTTTACTTCGTCGTCTATAACTTGCTCCATCTTTCTGTTATGTTTAAGAATAGCTACCTTACATTGTAAAAGCCTCCGGCGTACAGGTTGTGACCTCCTTTTGCGTTTATCAGGAGTTTCTTAATTATATATCATACTTTAGCCTTCATCTCTCCGAAATTAGATTCCTATACAGGGCGTAATCTTTTGTTATGGCAATCTTTTTTGAATTTAACGGATCATCTCAACATTTGCATTCTACGTTTGCGTCTAGCTATCCTCTCTCACACTCTGCTTATTTATACTTCTGTCTCTGAACGATGAGATGGAGTATTAATTGGATATTCTATGATTTTCGACCCCTGTATTTTAATGTACCTACGGTAACCTGCACCGCTTTACGCATTTCCTTTTTTACAGGAGCCCAGTGATCTATTGAATTATTCTCGATACTTTGATTTACTAGCCACAACACCAGAGAAATTTTGCTTCGTTTCTTTCTGCCCAAGACTTTCGATATTCCACTTCACCGTAACGAGGACGTAATCCAGTTCATCTGAAGTTTTCCGAAATTTTTCATAGTGCTTGCATTTGTAATTTTCGAGCAGTTGAAATCTTTCGTAGAGTTTCTGAAGCCTCTCTACCACTGATTTTGCTATGTTGTGCATCACAAACTGCCTGTTGCGATTGTTACCCTGATAGCCAGTCGCAGACATAACAATGCTAACGGCTCTGGCTCTCAAAACATTTACATTCTCCGACCTATGAGTTAAGACCAGCGGCCGACTGTGAGCAGAAAAATAAATCACAAGGTTAATTTGGGAGCCAAATAAAGCCGACAACTGCCGCTGGAGAGCGCTAGGAGAGTAAAATCACCTTAACCAGATCTTCCTGTGTGCCGACAATATTTTATCTCCTGACGGACGTCAACGTTAGTTGCCTCATATCGTGTGACGAGGGCTTAAGCCTCACGATACAGCAGTTTCTTATTGTCCTCACACTAATGCTAATTTATAACGTCTCATCGTTCCATTTTCTGGCATCTGATAACAAGAAATAAAAATATACAACATAAAGTATATAACATGTTTGCTTGTGTGTATAAAAAATATAATTTTAATGAACGAAACGACTGCTTGCATTCGGAATGCTTACAATACCCAGAAAGTTTAATGATAACTGTGAACTGCCTTCAAAGTTTTCAGTTTCATAGTTTTTAGTATATGAAGTCCTCTGAGTCACTGTTGCAGTTTAGCCATCATGTTCAACTTGAGGCTTTCCCGACTTACAGATTGTTCTCGAGTGAGACGTCGGATCTCGTTGACAATTCCCACAATATTTCATCGGAGCATCTGACCGACGTCTTCAGATGTGGTGAACACACTGCCTCGCTGCCATCTCTTCTTAGACTGGCATAAGTAAGAGGCTTCGATCGCAGCGCGGCAGTGTGTTCGCCACATCTGAAGACGTCGGTCAGTTGCGCCGATGAAGTTCCCGTATTGTGGGAATTCCTCAACGACGACGACTTCTCACATGAGAGCAATGTCTACAGTCATGTTCAGTTGTTCATCACTATGGAAATTCATTAATAGGTGAACAACAGTATGCGACCAGTCCGTAACAAAATAATTCACATCATTATGCACTTTTAGAAAGAGAAAAAGTTACTTGTTAGTATGAAGTATCAACCAGCTGTTGATTAAGGTATAAAAAGCATAAAATCTAAACCAACTTCAAATACTGACTCTTTCCAAATCCAATTATTGTTAGAAAACTACCGAAGAAACTAAACTACATAAAACCGTTCTGGACTGAGTTTCGCACTTGGAGTTGCCATTCGTGGTCAGCGTTCTTACCTACTCATTTTTCATGAGTGACTGACGAGCTTGTTTCATTAGGATTAATATCTGGAAGTATTATTTAGCCGTAGCGAAGGAAATGGTTCCAGGAATCTTTCACTCTGCAATGGCGTGTTCGCTGTTATGACTCTCCTTGAAAGACTGCACTGCGCCAGACTGGAAGCTTTTGATTTTCATAGAAAATGTTTTCTACTGACTGGGATGTCAAGCGAGGTGTACTGGAGAGATTCTGTGCAGATCAGAGACTGACAGAAAGGTACAAGCAGAGAAGGCGACTAACAATTCATGTTGGAATACACGTTTACCAAATTGTTGTAACATATACAGAGTTCCTGAAACGACAACCGCGAATACAGGATCATTGTTACCGTATTCTAAATCGTCATTCCAAATAGATGAAGAATATCAAGCTGCACACCCCACCGTGCAATCGACGTTGGCCTCGGTGAAGATAGATGTTCACAGTTAAAGGTGTATGGAATGATGACAGAACGTATAGAAGATAGCACAGTCGCACTGTGGTTTCTCAGGGGATTTTATATATTGGGATTTAATATATTCAATTATAGGTTGAGTGAGGCTTGTCTCCTACGTTAGTTTTGAAACAGGGAACGATTAATTGCTGTATGGATCTTAATCGTTGTTATCCAATGTAATGTTAAATGGCGAAGGAATAATACCTCAGTCACATTGCCTTCCAAATATTTGTAACATTCAATTATTTTTCCTGAAATTCTACATTACCTCTATTCCTATCTACTTTTCGTGTTTCTGTTAACAGCGTGAGTGTCAATATTATGTCAGCAATTTGAAGACTACTTTTACTTCAGAAATGAGAAGGAAGTAAACATGTCTAATAAACTGTAATTTATCGACAAAGGCATTTGCAATGTGAATAATATTTGAAATTCTTATAAATTAGGTATATTTTATGTATTTATTGTGTGTTGCAGGTGTGGCTGTCAGCTGTTTTTAGAACATAACCTCTCCTGCATACTAGGTAACAGCTTGTTGAATTCCTGTGCGGAGGTAGAAGTGCGTTACGAGGTTGTTAAATTGAGCCTCCCTGATTTACGATTACTTTCAAATTAGTTACATAGAGTGCACAGCAATTACTTTTAAAGATTTTTAGGGGCTTTGGAGGAGATTAGTAGATGAGTTTTTAATCAAGAACCAATATTTGAAAGAGTACTATTTGGGTATAAAACAAATTAAGACATCGGATCACTCCCTCTTCACGGTATGGTGCGTAATGATAGAGCTGTAGAAGAGTGTATCGAGAAGATTTTCAGGATCGCCTCTTTATTTTCTTATTTTTTAAGTTTTGGCTGTGGACGACAATGACCATACAGCCAACAATAGTTGCAAAAGTACTACGTTAACACAATGGTAGTTTTCACAGTAGAACAATAAAAAGAGTTCGACGTACATACACAAGTCCACCACATATTATTTCCCGCAGACTATAATAACTGCTGCGAGATATTAGTAACTACACGATTAGGAGGGCTGCTCGTGATTCTCGAGGAACGCGCACCAGGGTTTTTGGACCGTGTGTATAAAACAATGCGTCGCAATACACTTTCTCCAAGAAACAGTGGGGTGACAACGTGAAGCTGTTCCTGTAGGGCACGCAGCTCAGACATCATCGTCCCCAAGGTGTCAGTACTATGAAACGAGAGTTTCAAAGAGCTTCGATTTTTAATTTTACAAAGTCTCTTTTACAATTTCTAGATACCTATAACAGGAATTTACAGGTGTAGATAAAACTTGGAAAAATCGCGGTCACTTATTCTTAACTAGAAAATTTCCTTTGTCCATTAATCACTTTCAAGCGTCAATTAACTTACTACTGAATGGTGATATTTTCAGGGATTATAGCTCGAAGAAAATGCGGATGTTAGTCTTATAATACTGGTGGATACTTTTGGATAGAACACATTAACAAACATGTACGGAAAAAGTGGAGCTGTATTCTTACTGTTATTACTTTGACAGAAGGGATAAGAGAGCCCGACATTTTACAATGACTTATGTATATTATAATTATAGCAAATTACTGGACGCTGAGGAAACAATGAAGTGATCATTTTCTGACCGCAGTTTGGTCTACTTAGAATGCTGCATTAATTTATCACATATATATGATATTTGGTGAAGTGTCTCCGTGCTACGTATTTTCATTGTTAAAGCTCACACTGCCACGTGCTTTTGGGCCGTTCCTTTGCCAGTCTCGTAATTCAGTGTATCTAAATTTCTATTAGTTAATCACAGTAAATATGAATACTTGCTTGCCACAGTGCTCTCTATTAAAGACATTTGGCGTCCGAAGGTTAATACTCCATATCAGGCGACTGAAAGTGGACGCTTAGAGAAACAATAATTCATGGTCAAAGGTTCAAATGGTTCAAATGGTTCTGAGCACTATGGGACTTAACTGCTGAAGTCATCAGTCCCATATAAATTAGAAATACTTAAACCTAACTAACCTAAGGACATCACACACATCCACGCCCGAGGCAGGATTCGAACCTGCGACCGCAGCGGTCGCGCGGTTCCAGACTGTAGCGCCTACAACCGCTCGGCCACTCCGGCCGGGCATGGTCAAAGGCATAAGCCTTCTAAAACCAGTATCCCTTAACAACAGATACTGTGATAAAGGAAAATTTGACTTACTGTAATAACTACTATGAACGCACGATAAATAGATTAGCGTAATACGTAATTATTTGCTATAAATAAGAATGTAATATCAATATTCCGCTTTTTCTGTCTAGGGGAAGATTTTCATGGCTAACTTCACAATACTTATGAAATATCCTAACTTGAAAATTTCACCATCAGCGAGCCTTCTGATATTTGAGAACTAGTAAAGGCAAACATGAATGGTTACATTTTGCTCGTGAATTATCTTCACTTAAACTACTGATCATTCATTGTGCACATGGTTGGCTACTAAGTCAACCATGTCCACAATGAATGATCAGAATTTAAAATTATATATTTACAAATTAATTACCGGTTAATAACAAAGAATATTGGCCCGCCATACCTAGGTGAAATGTCTCTGAATGATTTCAACGGTTCTGTGATATGCAAAACATTCTGCATTTGTTTGTTGACTGTTCCTCACAGAAACACTGTTACAGAGAGTGGATATTCCACTTCGACAAAGAAAGTGACTATTTTGCCTACTCCTACGTAGCTAATTATTATAAACGTATGTTTGATGCTGCATAATTTAAAAAGCGTTGTGTTAACGTGAAATGATACTACATATTTTTAGTATTTGCACTAAGAAAATTGTTTGTGTTTCGCTATCTGCTAAATTGATTAGATACTTTCAGATAATTTTTTTATACATTGAAAATTACCAACGTGTATCCATCAGCCATATGTAATGTCATAAATACATTTCACATACAAAACAGGGGAGAAATGTATTTCAATATGGAAGTAAAGTATTTGTAGGACCAAAAATATGGGAAGTTTCATTTCACCTATTGCAGACTGAAAAAGTAAAAATCTTCGGTACTGCAGCTTGCAAGAAAATGAAGCCATAAAGAACGTAATTTAGGTTGTTACTTCATCATAAATTTGTCATAGTAGTTGACAGAGAGTAAGATGTACAATCCACTTCTTCTTTTAGTCCTAATCCACTTTTATAATATGGCTTCCAGGTTGTATTTTTCATATCCACTAATGCTCTGGTTGTATCATGGAAGAAAATAAGGAAATTGAAGGGACTGAGATTTGGCGCTATACACGGATGTTGAAAATTAGATGGACTGTTAAGATAAGAAATATAGAGGTTCTCGGCCGAATTGGGTAGGAGAGCAACATGGGGAGAACATTGTCTAGAAAAAGAGACAGGATGATATGATGCGTGTTAAGACAACACGAAGTAAATTACATGGTACTTGACAGAGCTGTAGACGGTAAAATTTCGAGGGAAAGATAGAGAGAGGACTTTATGTAACATATAACTGGGAATGTTGGCTGCAATTGCTATTTTGAGACGAAGAGGTTGTCACAAGGGACGAACTCAAGGTGGGCAGCATTAACTGGAATCCATCTGAAATAACGAAGATATGACAGCTAGTCGTGAGCCAGTGGCTACTTGATTAGCTGTCAAACTATGTATTCTAAGGTTCAAGGTTAGTCTTCCATCAGTTATAGAATTTGTTTTGTTACTTATACATTATTTTACCATGCCAGTAGTAAATATGAAGATGCAATGTCATTTGGAGCCTTACATGTGAGTGGGTAAACTAGTTCAAAACTTGGAGCGAGGCAAAAACGTATCACTCGCATTAGGTGCACGCCTAGTTAATCACTATACTGCTAAAACCAACGCACTGGTTGAGGGATCATTACCTTAGAGCAGATGACAGCCACACCTGGTATTTTGTTGATGTGTGTGTTTATATTTATCTGTGTATCCTTGTGTCGTGTTCGTCCACTTGTGTCGTTTTGATGTGTGATGTCCTGTGTCGTCCTCTTTGTGTCTTTTCTGTCGGCGACTTTTCCCTGAGCTCTCTCATTTCTTTGCAGACGTTCTTCCTTCATTTACCTTTTCAGACGCGCGTGCATCCGCCGAGGAGGCACCTGCGACCACCGGCCGAAGGATTGTTGCTACAATTCGAGCTGCAGGTGCAACCTGTGGGGCGCCAACTGCCGCTGCCAGCGTATGGGACTCTTCCAGAAGTGGGGCAAATAGGCGCACCACCACCACCGCCGCCCACGGGCTCTCCCTCTGCCGGCGCCCGCGACTGCCGACTGCCTCGCACCACCCACGCACTTACCTTGCGCTCTTACACTTAGCTCACTTTCTGCCAAACCCAGTTTTGAATATACTGGAAAGCCAGTGACAAAAATTTGTCAAATCGTATAAAAATATGTAATTGTTTGAAATATCGTGGATGTGTAGAGTAGTCTTACTATAGTTTAACAATATTGATGAGATTCAGCTGCCATTTGTTTCGAATCTTTATGGCTCATTGTACCAAATTTATGTGTGCCTACTTAAAATACCATTACTTAAACTTTAATAGTCGTCTGTCTTCTTGAACTCTTCCTTTTGAAACTATAACACGTATTATTTCTGAACTCAATGTATTATTTTAAATAAGGTAGGATTGTTGCTAACCTACAAACATAGTCGTAGGTTTCATACTGAAAACTGTATACTTCTTTTAGATAAAACTCCCCTCAACACTTGTGGAGACGAATATACATTCTGATGAAATAATGCTGAACGATGAAGTTTCTGGGCCTGTAGTGCATTGCAGCTTGTAACAATAAAACTATATGAAACGAAATATTCTAAATTCAGTAACCCTTAACAGTAGAACACACATACAGACACACACTACACACACACACACACACACACACACACACACACACACACACAAAAGCCAGTATTATTTTTTTACCACATTTAGTCATGTTCGTTATTTCTAATATACTCTACTTGCGTGAAATGTTGAACTGTCTGGACGAAGTACTATTTTCAATATTATTTCATGATAAAACAGAATGTGGTCGCTCTTACATGCATGCCGATCTGATTATGAGACGCATTTTATTGAGTTTAGAAGAGTAGGTTCAGCGGATTAACTCGTGATTACGTTACACGACGACGTCACTATTACTGTAACATCACAGATATCGTGGTTGTCATGATGGCTTTAATTAGTTTAACGTCCGAAACGTAATCTCCAGTTTTTCTACCATAGTGCTTCAAATTGCGTTTCGAGCACTGAGGGAGACTCCTCTGTCCTCAGTCCGATCTCTACCTGATATTTTCTTGGCTAAATAACTTATTTCCTCCTGTGATCAGCCAGCGGTTGCATGCAGCTACTTCTCTTCCGCTTTATGTCTGAAGTTACACTAACACCGACACGCTACTTGTGAAGCGATAAACAGAAATAATTTTGATATTTTCTGCATCTTATATGCTTCAAATGAAACTCTTTTACTTTATGAGGATTTCATTACGTTTAGTCAGTGTTACTCTTTCGGTAAAACAGTTATGAATAATGTAGTACATAACGAGCAATTATCTAACATTTCGCGCTCGAGAAATATGTGGGAATGATATCCACACGTGACAGAGACAATACAGCCGTCATTATTGCTCCTTTTCGTCTTCCACCAAATAACACTTTTCTCTGATGAACAGTAAACTGCATCCACGCGTTAGATTGTCCTATCAAATTATTCCTCGCAATCGGCAGGTTTTCGAGCGCCAGTAGCAGGCTGGTACAGCGCCGAGCCTTCGTTACTGAAAAAGAGTCTTAGATGTTAATTCCTTGTATAATCTCTAGATAACAGATTCGTTCACATCCTAGCCCACTTAGAATAACTGTGTATTGAAAGACTAATTGGGTGCAGATAGTAATGGATCGATAAGTTAATTACAATGTAATATTTAACAAACTGAAATTATTGTATTATTCGATTTGTTTATTTATTGTTCTCCTTTACGTATCAAATAAATGTAGTATGACTAAATGCTCTGTTTTTATATAATTTAGACTGCTTCCCAACAATGTGACTGGTAACTAATGCTTTACCAACCTTACATTTCACATCTGATTAAGTTGCTTTCCTATAGTGTAAAACTGTAGATACAGAAATCACTTGAAAGTTATTAATATGCATACGTCCACAACACAATGACACATTTATGCATATTTTTCTGCTGTACTTTATCGCAATATATTCAGTGCACTGGAATATCAGAGAATATGTAGTATTGTTTTCAATGTACAACATATACTACGACTATAAATTATTTTGTGCAATTTCAGGAATACAAACGTTAGAAACCCGAATCTGTCTGGTTTCATATCTGCAGTCTTCCTAAAAGTAGTTTAAGAAATGACTATTGGCAAGGTGAACAAGAAAATGGTTTATACACTTCAATTAAAACTAAAGTATATTCAAATATTATAATGACCAGATTGTTTCTAAAGACCTCTATTCATTCTTAAGTCAATGTGAACAATGTGGAACTTCCCATTGTTCCATCTACATAATAACGAAAAATTTACATACAGGACAAACTGAATCAATATTTCTCAATGTCATCAATTTTCTGCGAGAAAAAGAAAGAAAGAAATCAGCACTACAGTTTGTTCGCTTAAGCAACGTTTAGTCTATAGTACAGAAATAAGAGGCCAAGAGTAACCAGTATTAAGTCTTATGACGGTAAATTTCTGGTTGCCATATGTAATTTACTGATAATGCACATGGATTAAGTAATATTCGTTTATTTAATCTTATACAGTTTTAGTTTTTGAAATGTCTTGTAAGTAACACCACAGATTCACTGTTTGCAATCGTTTCTCGTTAATACTAGTAATGCAGTGTCTTTACTCTAGACCTAAATAAAGCACTATTATTTATAATCTGGATATTAACAGGAACCTAGTTTCAACTGAGTGGATTTTGCGTATAAAATGGGTAAACTACCTCAAAGGTATGAGGTTTTCTTGTAACACATGAAATACCGTTAATTGCGAACAGAGTTTTATCTTGAAAGTTGAAGTACATGTTAGTTTCAGGTGAAAGATATGTGTCAGAAGCAAAGCATATTTGAAAATATGAAAAAATACGGAAGAAATTATATATTTTTATTCCGTCAGAGATTTAAGAACAGAAGTAAAGGATAGTAAGTGACAGATTTTAGAGTTCTATGTCATGTCATTAAACCTTCATCTGTACAAAGATGCTGAGATAACATAGTTCAGTGTATATACCCCATCTTAGTAAGCTTTTGCAACACCTCACATTTGTGGAGGTAGTATATTTTGTTTGTAACCACGCAGATGTCCTGTACATTTATAGTTATATTCACTCAGAAATAAAGATACAGGGAATAAAACCATGCTCTACAATATTTCTTCCGCTAATGTTAAGTCCACATACCTTTACTTAGTCAATGGTAGGCAGAAATATTTTTATTACTAATTGAAAGCCTTTATATTATCAATAAGGCATATTCTACAGGTTATTTCGTGCAAAGACAGCAATCAGTCACCACTGACAATGATATTTACACAAATAGCGCCGTTTTGGACAAAATAGCATAAGGCACTTTGTACTACAGTACCTCTCATTCTGACAAATCAGAAATACGTCTGTTAAATCCAACTAAGGAAAATACAAAACTGTATACAACTATACAGTAATACTTTTACAACGCTACTTCGTTTTAGAAATACTAGAAATTCCCTCCAAAGTCAGAAGAAATACAAAGATTTCAGATACTAACATTTTCCTAAGATCGAATATTATAAGTAGTGATCAAAATCGCAGAGTGCTAAGGCACCAGAAGAATACTATAATTTTATTGCACTGTTCGCCCCCAGAGCACGAGATATATTTCAATTATTTCTTACATTTAACAGAAAAAATTATTCTGTTTGATCTCATTTCCTGCTTTCCTTGTGACGTGGAACGTACTAAGTTACCCTCTGTGTTCTGCTTTATGTTGAGTTACATGCAAGTATGTATACTAGAACAAGCCATGCAATTAAACGTCCTCTCATAAACCGTATGAAATTGAGACCCATGATAACGCTTTTTTATAACAAAGATTCCAAAAGGAACAGGGGTATGGTAGCCTAATATTGTGTAAAGTAATAATACTGGGCATGAATAGACATTTAACAGAGTTTTACAAAAATGGCTTAATACTTACAATGCTTCAGCAACAAAGCTTGTAGACGTGCACAGTGCAATGGTCATGTTTGTTCCATTTGTTTACCTAGCCTTTCACTCTAAAAGTCTTCATATTCACAGACACATGTGTTCACGTTGTATATTGAGCGGAGAGCCGCCAGCACCTTCTGTTAACTTCAATTGCGAACTTCCCTTCTGTTCTGAAAAGACATGAAAAGAAAATAGGTGACATATATTGCTCTCTGTCGCTATTGAAATGTGTATGTTGATTACAATGATAATTCAAGGAAATTACTGTCTTTGCTGAAGGCACCAAAATACGTAGTCAAGGGTCCTACTCGTACTGTGAAAGACAATCAGACTTACAATAGCGGAGGATTGGTTCATAATATACTCTTGCAAAGCGTCTGCGAGTTAACAAAACGTGAAAGAAGATCAGTCTTGAAAGCTGTGAATGTAGCAGACAGCTTTCATCACACTCCTTACATTTTAGAGCAGATTTGAACTGTCTTTTGCCGAAAAACCCGCAAAAGACGCTCCACATTGATCCTTTGACTTTCTACAAGTTGAGATAAATATAGAGCTACAGTCTTTTAGCAAAGTGGAACCAGTGTCCTCTTAAAATAAAAACATAAAGCTTAAGAATAATGAAAGAATTGACCACAATTAAGGCACAGGTATTACGTGAAAACATTGTGTTGCTCGTGAACGTACCTTTACTAATGTTTGATTAGTGAATTTAACAACTGCATAGGGCACAATTCTGGTACCTGAAGTTACGGTCATAAAGACATGGTATGTAGAAACGTAAATGTTAAGGTGAGTAAGGCCGTGAGGTTGGTACATAATGTGTTATGACAAAAATACAAATGTAATGAGGTAGGTAAGTAAAACGGCAATATGTATACCTGATAAAACAATGACAGATATAAAGGTAACAGTTAAAATTAGTAAAGTCCAAAAGTGATTTCAAAATTAATTTATCAAGAACATTTACATATAAACAAAAGAAAAATAAGTATCGATAACATGAAGATATTGATATAATGTACTAATAAAGACAGCAAAGAAACGATAGCATCATTGGAAGACCTGGCTTGTAAGTGCTATCACACTGTTTCAATCTATCGGAAGCTGACTTAGGAAAATAAGAAAATTATAAGTTAATGGTTTCGAAAACATACATTAATTCGTATACTCTACCTAGTGAGAGGAGGACAATTAATTTTGTCTTAAGATTTGTTTAACTGTTTTGTTCAGCCACTTACTCATCAGCGGAATTTGTTAGCATTCCTATAATTATTTGTATCGCTGACTGTAAAGGATAAATTCACATTCCAATACGGACAGCGGACTATAACTGCGTTGCACTTCGCTGAAGATTCTCTAGAGTATTGACGGTAGACTGAGTCGTGACTGTTGCCTCGGCTCAATATAATGTTGTAAGTATAGTTATAGTAGATGGACTTCCTTGATCATCCCCTCCCCCCTTCCTCCTTTGGCAGTTCACTCAACCTTTTTGCAGCTAGCACCTCACCCTCTCTGCGAGACACTACAGTCTGGAGCGACTGCCCTTCTACAGGGTTGTTGTACGCGACAAGTGCGTCCGCAAGGAATGCCCATTTCTTGCTTCTTGTCAGCTGAGGATATCGCCGATTCTCGTATGCGCCTTCAGCATTTCACGATTGTCGCCACCTCACTTCTTAAAGTGTAAGCATGCACACAGGCAGTTTGTTTAGAACTGACAAATTAATATAAAAACGAGAAACAAACTACTGCATCATGAAGGAGACATTTTCGCATGAAGATTAGTGGAACTGATTCTATATCACACTTATAATAACGTGAGTCTGACTACAGTATAAGAGGCTAACATGGGTATTAAAAAAATTACCAGTTTTAAATACGTACAGAAAATTATTTACCCTTATGTATTATTCTTAAAATCAACTACATACAAAACATAAATGTACCTTTTTAACATGGGTTTGAACCATGATGACAATAACACTTAAAACTCATACACACAGCATCATTTTTGATCCCTTTTGTTGTATGTGGACTGTATCTTCTCATGAGTTCCCAGTGGCCCAAGCTTTACCTTGTGTCAAAAGATCTTGCTAAGACGTCTCCCACAGGCTACCCTCCACCAGACTATGTGGTAACTATTGGCTTTTATCAACGACCACGTTACAGTTAGTCCACATTCTGCAGTCTAATGCCGGTATGTGATGAATACAAGATCTGACTTCAAGTAAAGGTCCATCAAACACTGTTCTTAACCTGTTTAATAGTGGAAACTCCAGTTCATGACACAAGAAGAAACGAACATGAACAACATTGAATGAGGTTTCGGGGTTGCAGCTGGATCATGTTGACTTCTTTCCACAATATTTCGGCTGGCAACCGTTCAGCCATATTTAGGTGAGTGTCTGCCACCGGAGAGTGCTTGCTCACGGTGTCAGCTTTATAGCAAAAGTTGGTGCGGATATGCATGCGCACTGGCGGCCGTCGCAGGAGCGTCCTACACTGAAATTCACGCTCCCTGCATATAGTGTTTCAAGATGCATATACTGTGGCGCGCAGGCGCATGGGTAAAGGTAAGACAACAAACGTCAGGAGTCACCAGGCGTGTCATTATGAATAAAATGTCTCCTCTCAGAAGGAATTAAAGAGATCGCCGGGTCCAGTGCCTTGTCCAGTTGAAATCACACTCACAATTTATGAGGTCTTGTGCTTTACGTATTTCCACATATTCTTTAATTACTGAATCCCAAAAGGACCTCACCGGGGTCAGGATTTTTGTGGATGAATAATCCATAGGGGTACTGCACAATGCACAGCTACGGCCGACTTACTGGACTGCGAAGGGTGTATGGCGCTCATGTGCAACGGACCTTTCATGCACTGTGCGTATCATCTGACCTATGTAAGCTTTCCTAAACTGGCAAAGAATTTTTTAAATTCCGGCCTTCCGCAGACTCAGATAGTTCTCTACCGAACCGAGTAGAGCCGGTGGCCGAAATATTACTTTGACTTGATGTTTACTTAGGATCCAGGCTACTTTAGACGAAAGGTTTTCGATGTATGGATGGAACGTCCTGGATCTGAACAGCTCCTTATTTTCTTGATATTGTGGTTGGTCACATTTCTTCCTCCTTAGCGCTGTACTAATCTGATGTACAGAGTAACAATTATCCTTGAACACCAACTGTAGGTGTTCTGTCTCCTATGTAAAGCTGTCTCAATCAGCAACAACATGTGTCCGATGCACCAACGCTCCAAGGACGTGAGCTGAGGAGGAAGGAGCGTTACCATCCACAACATCAAGAATGTAAGGAGCCGTTCACATTCAGAGTGTTCCTCCCGTATGTCGGAAACCTTTCGTCTAAAGTAGGCTGGATACTAGATCAAGTTAAAGTAGTCTTTCGGCCACCGGCGAAGATGAAATGAAATGATCGTATGGCATTTATTGGCCGGGATATCCGCTTCGGGGTTCGGCTCCGTATTGCAAGTCTATGGATCATTTGTCCACAAAAATCACGACCCCGGAGAGAATTTTTGGGAGTCAGTAATTAAAGAATCTGTGGAAATACGTCAAGTAAAGGTCTTATAAATCGTTCCGGTTGATTCAACTGGACAAGGCTTGGGACCCGGCGATGCCGTTAATTCCTTCTGACAGAAGACATTTTATTCATAATCACACGTCTGATGACGTATGATGTTTGTCTTCGGCTCCACGAGCGCGCGGTCGGATTGAGGGCGGACATGTAGTTTCATCTTTACGCATGCGCCTGCGCGCCACAGATGGAATAGTATTTTCATATGGTGTGAATTTAGATATAGGACGTTCCTCTGACAGTCGCCAGTGCGCATGCATCTCTGCATCAGTTTTTGCTATAAAGCTACCAGTCTCCGGTGGCAGACACTTACCTAAAGATGACTGAACAGCTGCCAGCCGAAATCTTTTGAGAAGAAGCCAACACGATCCGGCTGCAATCCGGAAATCTCATAGAATATTCAGTAGGCAGGGAAAACTTCAAGAGCCACAAATATACACAAGTTTCAACGGAATAAATTCGGAACTTATCTGTGAGACAAATCTGAGAAATAACTCATTCAGTAGCACGAGTATATTCCTGGAAAGTCTTCATATTCACAGACACATGTGTTCACGTTGTATATTGAGCGGAGAGCCGCCAGCACCTTCTGTTAACTTCAATTGCGAACTTCCCTTCTGTTCTGAAAAGACATGAAAAGAAAATAGGTGACATATATTGCTCTCTGTCGCTATTGAAATGTGTATGTTGATTACAATGATAATTCAAGGAAATTACTGTCTTTGCTGAAGGCACCAAAATACGTAGTCAAGGGTCCTACTCGTACTGTGAAAGACAATCAGACTTACAATAGCGGAGGATTGGTTCATAATATACTCTTGCAAAGCGTCTGCGAGTTAACAAAACGTGAAAGAAGATCAGTCTTGAAAGCTGTGAATGTAGCAGACAGCTTTCATCACACTCCTTACATTTTAGAGCAGATTTGAACTGTCTTTTGCCGAAAAACCCGCAAAAGACGCTCCACATTGATCCTTTGACTTTCTACAAGTTGAGATAAATATAGAGCTACAGTCTTTTAGCAAAGTGGAACCAGTGTCCTCTTAAAATAAAAACATAAAGCTTAAGAATAATGAAAGAATTGACCACAATTAAGGCACAGGTATTACGTGAAAACATTGTGTTGCTCGTGAACGTACCTTTACTAATGTTTGATTAGTGAATTTAACAACTGCATAGGGCACAATTCTGGTACCTGAAGTTACGGTCATAAAGACATGGTATGTAGAAACGTAAATGTTAAGGTGAGTAAGGCCGTGAGGTTGGTACATAATGTGTTATGACAAAAATACAAATGTAATGAGGTAGGTAAGTAAAACGGCAATATGTATACCTGATAAAACAATGACAGATATAAAGGTAACAGTTAAAATTAGTAAAGTCCAAAAGTGATTTCAAAATTAATTTATCAAGAACATTTACATATAAACAAAAGAAAAATAAGTATCGATAACATGAAGATATTGATATAATGTACTAATAAAGACAGCAAAGAAACGATAGCATCATTGGAAGACCTGGCTTGTAAGTGCTATCACACTGTTTCAATCTATCGGAAGCTGACTTAGGAAAATAAGAAAATTATAAGTTAATGGTTTCGAAAACATACATTAATTCGTATACTCTACCTAGTGAGAGGAGGACAATTAATTTTGTCTTAAGATTTGTTTAACTGTTTTGTTCAGCCACTTACTCATCAGCGGAATTTGTTAGCATTCCTATAATTATTTGTATCGCTGACTGTAAAGGATAAATTCACATTCCAATACGGACAGCGGACTATAACTGCGTTGCACTTCGCTGAAGATTCTCTAGAGTATTGACGGTAGACTGAGTCGTGACTGTTGCCTCGGCTCAATATAATGTTGTAAGTATAGTTATAGTAGATGGACTTCCTTGATCATCCCCTCCCCCCTTCCTCCTTTGGCAGTTCACTCAACCTTTTTGCAGCTAGCACCTCACCCTCTCTGCGAGACACTACAGTCTGGAGCGACTGCCCTTCTACAGGGTTGTTGTACGCGACAAGTGCGTCCGCAAGGAATGCCCATTTCTTGCTTCTTGTCAGCTGAGGATATCGCCGATTCTCGTATGCGCCTTCAGCATTTCACGATTGTCGCCACCTCACTTCTTAAAGTGTAAGCATGCACACAGGCAGTTTGTTTAGAACTGACAAATTAATATAAAAACGAGAAACAAACTACTGCATCATGAAGGAGACATTTTCGCATGAAGATTAGTGGAACTGATTCTATATCACACTTATAATAACGTGAGTCTGACTACAGTATAAGAGGCTAACATGGGTATTAAAAAAATTACCAGTTTTAAATACGTACAGAAAATTATTTACCCTTATGTATTATTCTTAAAATCAACTACATACAAAACATAAATGTACCTTTTTAACATGGGTTTGAACCATGATGACAATAACACTTAAAACTCATACACACAGCATCATTTTTGATCCCTTTTGTTGTATGTGGACTGTATCTTCTCATGAGTTCCCAGTGGCCCAAGCTTTACCTTGTGTCAAAAGATCTTGCTAAGACGTCTCCCACAGGCTACCCTCCACCAGACTATGTGGTAACTATTGGCTTTTATCAACGACCACGTTACAGTTAGTCCACATTCTGCAGTCTAATGCCGGTATGTGATGAATACAAGATCTGACTTCAAGTAAAGGTCCATCAAACACTGTTCTTAACCTGTTTAATAGTGGAAACTCCAGTTCATGACACAAGAAGAAACGAACATGAACAACATTGAATGAGGTTTCGGGGTTGCAGCTGGATCATGTTGACTTCTTTCCACAATATTTCGGCTGGCAACCGTTCAGCCATATTTAGGTGAGTGTCTGCCACCGGAGAGTGCTTGCTCACGGTGTCAGCTTTATAGCAAAAGTTGGTGCGGATATGCATGCGCACTGGCGGCCGTCGCAGGAGCGTCCTACACTGAAATTCACGCTCCCTGCATATAGTGTTTCAAGATGCATATACTGTGGCGCGCAGGCGCATGGGTAAAGGTAAGACAACAAACGTCAGGAGTCACCAGGCGTGTCATTATGAATAAAATGTCTCCTCTCAGAAGGAATTAAAGAGATCGCCGGGTCCAGTGCCTTGTCCAGTTGAAATCACACTCACAATTTATGAGGTCTTGTGCTTTACGTATTTCCACATATTCTTTAATTACTGAATCCCAAAAGGACCTCACCGGGGTCAGGATTTTTGTGGATGAATAATCCATAGGGGTACTGCACAATGCACAGCTACGGCCGACTTACTGGACTGCGAAGGGTGTATGGCGCTCATGTGCAACGGACCTTTCATGCACTGTGCGTATCATCTGACCTATGTAAGCTTTCCTAAACTGGCAAAGAATTTTTTAAATTCCGGCCTTCCGCAGACTCAGATAGTTCTCTACCGAACCGAGTAGAGCCGGTGGCCGAAATATTACTTTGACTTGATGTTTACTTAGGATCCAGGCTACTTTAGACGAAAGGTTTTCGATGTATGGATGGAACGTCCTGGATCTGAACAGCTCCTTATTTTCTTGATATTGTGGTTGGTCACATTTCTTCCTCCTTAGCGCTGTACTAATCTGATGTACAGAGTAACAATTATCCTTGAACACCAACTGTAGGTGTTCTGTCTCCTATGTAAAGCTGTCTCAATCAGCAACAACATGTGTCCGATGCACCAACGCTCCAAGGACGTGAGCTGAGGAGGAAGGAGCGTTACCATCCACAACATCAAGAATGTAAGGAGCCGTTCACATTCAGAGTGTTCCTCCCGTATGTCGGAAACCTTTCGTCTAAAGTAGGCTGGATACTAGATCAAGTTAAAGTAGTCTTTCGGCCACCGGCGAAGATGAAATGAAATGATCGTATGGCATTTATTGGCCGGGATATCCGCTTCGGGGTTCGGCTCCGTATTGCAAGTCTATGGATCATTTGTCCACAAAAATCACGACCCCGGAGAGAATTTTTGGGAGTCAGTAATTAAAGAATCTGTGGAAATACGTCAAGTAAAGGTCTTATAAATCGTTCCGGTTGATTCAACTGGACAAGGCTTGGGACCCGGCGATGCCGTTAATTCCTTCTGACAGAAGACATTTTATTCATAATCACACGTCTGATGACGTATGATGTTTGTCTTCGGCTCCACGAGCGCGCGGTCGGATTGAGGGCGGACATGTAGTTTCATCTTTACGCATGCGCCTGCGCGCCACAGATGGAATAGTATTTTCATATGGTGTGAATTTAGATATAGGACGTTCCTCTGACAGTCGCCAGTGCGCATGCATCTCTGCATCAGTTTTTGCTATAAAGCTACCAGTCTCCGGTGGCAGACACTTACCTAAAGATGACTGAACAGCTGCCAGCCGAAATCTTTTGAGAAGAAGCCAACACGATCCGGCTGCAATCCGGAAATCTCATAGAATATTCAGTAGGCAGGGAAAACTTCAAGAGCCACAAATATACACAAGTTTCAACGGAATAAATTCGGAACTTATCTGTGAGACAAATCTGAGAAATAACTCATTCAGTAGCACGAGTATATTCCTGGAAAGTCT
Organism: Schistocerca piceifrons; assembly: GCF_021461385.2. NCBI lineage: Eukaryota > Metazoa > Arthropoda > Insecta > Orthoptera > Acrididae > Schistocerca > Schistocerca piceifrons. The sequence continues at coordinate 413,804,676 of NC_060140.1, forward strand.
TCATATTCACAGACACATGTGTTCACGTTGTATATTGAGCGGAGAGCCGCCAGCACCTTCTGTTAACTTCAATTGCGAACTTCCCTTCTGTTCTGAAAAGACATGAAAAGAAAATAGGTGACATATATTGCTCTCTGTCGCTATTGAAATGTGTATGTTGATTACAATGATAATTCAAGGAAATTACTGTCTTTGCTGAAGGCACCAAAATACGTAGTCAAGGGTCCTACTCGTACTGTGAAAGACAATCAGACTTACAATAGCGGAGGATTGGTTCATAATATACTCTTGCAAAGCGTCTGCGAGTTAACAAAACGTGAAAGAAGATCAGTCTTGAAAGCTGTGAATGTAGCAGACAGCTTTCATCACACTCCTTACATTTTAGAGCAGATTTGAACTGTCTTTTGCCGAAAAACCCGCAAAAGACGCTCCACATTGATCCTTTGACTTTCTACAAGTTGAGATAAATATAGAGCTACAGTCTTTTAGCAAAGTGGAACCAGTGTCCTCTTAAAATAAAAACATAAAGCTTAAGAATAATGAAAGAATTGACCACAATTAAGGCACAGGTATTACGTGAAAACATTGTGTTGCTCGTGAACGTACCTTTACTAATGTTTGATTAGTGAATTTAACAACTGCATAGGGCACAATTCTGGTACCTGAAGTTACGGTCATAAAGACATGGTATGTAGAAACGTAAATGTTAAGGTGAGTAAGGCCGTGAGGTTGGTACATAATGTGTTATGACAAAAATACAAATGTAATGAGGTAGGTAAGTAAAACGGCAATATGTATACCTGATAAAACAATGACAGATATAAAGGTAACAGTTAAAATTAGTAAAGTCCAAAAGTGATTTCAAAATTAATTTATCAAGAACATTTACATATAAACAAAAGAAAAATAAGTATCGATAACATGAAGATATTGATATAATGTACTAATAAAGACAGCAAAGAAACGATAGCATCATTGGAAGACCTGGCTTGTAAGTGCTATCACACTGTTTCAATCTATCGGAAGCTGACTTAGGAAAATAAGAAAATTATAAGTTAATGGTTTCGAAAACATACATTAATTCGTATACTCTACCTAGTGAGAGGAGGACAATTAATTTTGTCTTAAGATTTGTTTAACTGTTTTGTTCAGCCACTTACTCATCAGCGGAATTTGTTAGCATTCCTATAATTATTTGTATCGCTGACTGTAAAGGATAAATTCACATTCCAATACGGACAGCGGACTATAACTGCGTTGCACTTCGCTGAAGATTCTCTAGAGTATTGACGGTAGACTGAGTCGTGACTGTTGCCTCGGCTCAATATAATGTTGTAAGTATAGTTATAGTAGATGGACTTCCTTGATCATCCCCTCCCCCCTTCCTCCTTTGGCAGTTCACTCAACCTTTTTGCAGCTAGCACCTCACCCTCTCTGCGAGACACTACAGTCTGGAGCGACTGCCCTTCTACAGGGTTGTTGTACGCGACAAGTGCGTCCGCAAGGAATGCCCATTTCTTGCTTCTTGTCAGCTGAGGATATCGCCGATTCTCGTATGCGCCTTCAGCATTTCACGATTGTCGCCACCTCACTTCTTAAAGTGTAAGCATGCACACAGGCAGTTTGTTTAGAACTGACAAATTAATATAAAAACGAGAAACAAACTACTGCATCATGAAGGAGACATTTTCGCATGAAGATTAGTGGAACTGATTCTATATCACACTTATAATAACGTGAGTCTGACTACAGTATAAGAGGCTAACATGGGTATTAAAAAAATTACCAGTTTTAAATACGTACAGAAAATTATTTACCCTTATGTATTATTCTTAAAATCAACTACATACAAAACATAAATGTACCTTTTTAACATGGGTTTGAACCATGATGACAATAACACTTAAAACTCATACACACAGCATCATTTTTGATCCCTTTTGTTGTATGTGGACTGTATCTTCTCATGAGTTCCCAGTGGCCCAAGCTTTACCTTGTGTCAAAAGATCTTGCTAAGACGTCTCCCACAGGCTACCCTCCACCAGACTATGTGGTAACTATTGGCTTTTATCAACGACCACGTTACAGTTAGTCCACATTCTGCAGTCTAATGCCGGTATGTGATGAATACAAGATCTGACTTCAAGTAAAGGTCCATCAAACACTGTTCTTAACCTGTTTAATAGTGGAAACTCCAGTTCATGACACAAGAAGAAACGAACATGAACAACATTGAATGAGGTTTCGGGGTTGCAGCTGGATCATGTTGACTTCTTTCCACAATATTTCGGCTGGCAACCGTTCAGCCATATTTAGGTGAGTGTCTGCCACCGGAGAGTGCTTGCTCACGGTGTCAGCTTTATAGCAAAAGTTGGTGCGGATATGCATGCGCACTGGCGGCCGTCGCAGGAGCGTCCTACACTGAAATTCACGCTCCCTGCATATAGTGTTTCAAGATGCATATACTGTGGCGCGCAGGCGCATGGGTAAAGGTAAGACAACAAACGTCAGGAGTCACCAGGCGTGTCATTATGAATAAAATGTCTCCTCTCAGAAGGAATTAAAGAGATCGCCGGGTCCAGTGCCTTGTCCAGTTGAAATCACACTCACAATTTATGAGGTCTTGTGCTTTACGTATTTCCACATATTCTTTAATTACTGAATCCCAAAAGGACCTCACCGGGGTCAGGATTTTTGTGGATGAATAATCCATAGGGGTACTGCACAATGCACAGCTACGGCCGACTTACTGGACTGCGAAGGGTGTATGGCGCTCATGTGCAACGGACCTTTCATGCACTGTGCGTATCATCTGACCTATGTAAGCTTTCCTAAACTGGCAAAGAATTTTTTAAATTCCGGCCTTCCGCAGACTCAGATAGTTCTCTACCGAACCGAGTAGAGCCGGTGGCCGAAATATTACTTTGACTTGATGTTTACTTAGGATCCAGGCTACTTTAGACGAAAGGTTTTCGATGTATGGATGGAACGTCCTGGATCTGAACAGCTCCTTATTTTCTTGATATTGTGGTTGGTCACATTTCTTCCTCCTTAGCGCTGTACTAATCTGATGTACAGAGTAACAATTATCCTTGAACACCAACTGTAGGTGTTCTGTCTCCTATGTAAAGCTATCTCAATCAGCAACAACATGTGTCCGATGCACCAACGCTCCAAGGACGTGAGCTGAGGAGGAAGGAGCGTTACCATCCACAACATCAAGAATGTAAGGAGCCGTTCACATTCAGAGTGTTCCTCCCGTATGTCGGAAACCTTTCGTCTAAAGTAGGCTGGATACTAGATCAAGTTAAAGTAGTCTTTCGGCCACCGGCGAAGATGAAATGAAATGATCGTATGGCATTTATTGGCCGGGATATCCGCTTCGGGGTTCGGCTCCGTATTGCAAGTCTATGGATCATTTGTCCACAAAAATCACGACCCCGGAGAGAATTTTTGGGAGTCAGTAATTAAAGAATCTGTGGAAATACGTCAAGTAAAGGTCTTATAAATCGTTCCGGTTGATTCAACTGGACAAGGCTTGGGACCCGGCGATGCCGTTAATTCCTTCTGACAGAAGACATTTTATTCATAATCACACGTCTGATGACGTATGATGTTTGTCTTCGGCTCCACGAGCGCGCGGTCGGATTGAGGGCGGACATGTAGTTTCATCTTTACGCATGCGCCTGCGCGCCACAGATGGAATAGTATTTTCATATGGTGTGAATTTAGATATAGGACGTTCCTCTGACAGTCGCCAGTGCGCATGCATCTCTGCATCAGTTTTTGCTATAAAGCTACCAGTCTCCGGTGGCAGACACTTACCTAAAGATGACTGAACAGCTGCCAGCCGAAATCTTTTGAGAAGAAGCCAACACGATCCGGCTGCAATCCGGAAATCTCATAGAATATTCAGTAGGCAGGGAAAACTTCAAGAGCCACAAATATACACAAGTTTCAACGGAATAAATTCGGAACTTATCTGTGAGACAAATCTGAGAAATAACTCATTCAGTAGCACGTGTATATTCCTGGAAATATATCACCCTTATCATCTGAAAGTGTAAGATACTGTAACACTGCTATTTATACATCTCCACTGATCACTCTTCATTCATATAACCTAGTAAGGCGAATAAAATTATCACACATCGAGAACGCCATACACTCACATTAAAATACAAAATTCAGTTAGAACGGAAACTTTATTAATAAACACATGGATACATTACTCCGTTGCATGTGCACAGCCTCACACCTATGTACAGTTAGCATAATGTAAGACAAGATAATGAAAGACAAAATGTTCTATGTATCAATCATCAACACCGTAGATAAAATACAAAACATGACAAATGTTTATAATTACAACCTCAGTCACAAAACATTTCGTTCATACTTCTGGCCACGTTCCACTATCTTCCATCAACAAGATAAAGTGTTCGTAATTTCAGACTTATAGCTATAACTGAAAGTTGTAATCTCTGGCTTAAAGTTCATTAGTTGTAGTGTCACTAATAATGCTAAGCCAAGTCAAAGACCTAGGACACATACGAGACCGCTCTTTTGTCAATACAAAAATCCATAATCGTACAAGACGAGCAAATGCAATGCTCGTTCCCTTATCTGATCTTTTAGGCACCTGATCGTTGAATCTATCCCTTGTTCAAAACGAAAACACCGTCACAGTGAGATCAGCAGCTCAGGAAAACAACAGGTTATATTTATCATCTGTGGACCCATGGAAAAGGTGTAGGGCTGTAACGAATTTTGAAATGTAAATCAACACATTATTTACTTAGAATGATTCCCATAATTCACACAAAATTAGCGTAGACCAATGTTCTCTAAAAGCTGAAACAAAACTGCAAAATTATGCTAACACTATGGGGAGGTACCAAATTATATGGAAGACATGCACGGAGGAAACACGACGAGATCTCGTCTAGCAGCTCCTGAACTGAAAGTCAGTGAGACAAATGCAGGGCACACATTATAGCCAACTGAGCAACAGAAGTTGCATGGGAAACTGAGTGAGTACCATCTTCTCAGAATATGGGTCGTATTACCACAAATGCGATACTCACGTTTCACCAAAAGTCAGTTAGTGGGCTCTGATCAGTATCGGAAGGGAGCTGGGAGCCGAATTGCAGAATATTTGTTCAAAATTCGTAACAGCTCACGTTCAGAAAAGACGACTCAATGTTGTTTCCAGTGTCAAGAAGGAGAATATCACTTATTTAACGAAAGAAAAGGGGTATGCAGCAGAAACCTTCCACATTTTCAAATACGAAGTTGGTACTCCTTTGGAGCAGAGACTTGTCGATTGCTCAGGCTCTTCTCGCCATGCTCATGCACAGTGGCAGGAGTGACTCAACTGGATGCAGGAAAGTGCTGGGGTGAAAGCAACCGACGTTGCCGTGCTGGTTGGGTGGTGTCACAGTGTCCCGTCCTTTTATGAACTTACAGAAAGAGGCAAATTGCCATTCTCAATTATTCTTTGGGAGTGGCGGTGGCAGTAACGGTGTCCTGTACCCTGAGCAAGGCCAGGCACCAGCTCTAGGAGCAAAAGCACAGAATAGGCTGCAGCCCAGCTTCAGTGGAAGCTCTCCAACTCCCTGGGGATGCTCAGCCCTTCCAATGAGACTCACTGACTCGTTTCTGCTGGAAAACTGATACAGAGACAATGCTGAGAGAGAAGCTTTCCTGTGAGAGTAATGCAAAGCGTTCCTCCCATGTACACATGTCCGGTACACCCAAGTAACCACAAAGCAGTGGCAGAAAATATAACGACATCACAAACGATATGTGATAGTCATGCCACATCACCCCTTCATCCCTCTGTTACTAAGGATTAAACGTTCACATACTGAAATGCTCATTCGTCAACAGATTTAAGCATTCCAGAAATTAATCATGTCAAGAAACCACAGGAATCAGATGAGACGCCTATCAATTTGCCATTAGGATACAGAAAATGGCAAGGCATCATATTTCCTGCCTGACGTATAAACACTTTATGATGTGAGAAAAAATATACCACACAATCCATAAACAATGTAAAATACTTTTAGTCACAGCCTCAGCATCTAGAACTAATATGCATTCACAAGATAAAAACTAGCTAGGAACAGACAAGAAAAAATGAAATAATAGACTCCATAGCTATGGACAGTACACAATAAATTGACAGCATGACTGTCACAAAGGCAAATTCACTAAGTGAGAGGAACATCAACAACACATTATTATCCACTACAACGCATGGAAGCATCCTTCCTACCGCTGAAAAAGCACTTTTTACCTTTAGTAACAATGGCCACGAAAGCCTGCAGACTTGAATAGAACGCTTGTATGCGCAAGGCGTACATACCTCGCTCAGTAGATTGGAGAACCTGCACAGAAGAAGAGGTTAATTACTTAATGATCTGGCTTTTCCCTCTCAGTGTCCTCATTATTAAGCTATCTTCACTTTGGTCAAAATTAGTCATCATGCGTAGATAATGAAAGCTAGGAGGATCTACCAAACGGCGTGCCAAGCGCTTCTTCATGAAAGAATCCAACAGATACGCAGGAACTTCAATTATATTAACTCCTTTACAACAGCTTTTCATTTTTCACTGGCGACGACTGTCTCACCTCAGACGGGGACGAAATGCACAGAATAGCGCACAATCGTTCAGCAAGGTTATAAGATTTCAATGCACAGAAACAAAAAGTAGTTCGAGAAACTAACGGATGAAGTGCAGAGAAGAAATCCTTTCTGGATCTGAAACTACTACTGCTGAACCGTTCCTCAGAGAAACTCGATGAAACAGCCGTCTCAGTTGTGGGCATATGTCTGAATTTCGCAACTACGCCGAAGAAAATTCCCGTTGAGGAAATCGTCAGTGCCGTCGTAACATTCTTATTTTCTCTTCCGAAGGTTCAGTCGAATAAACAAGACAGGATGTGTCGATAATTCTACGGATAATCCAGAATGGAGCCCTCTGTTACCAAGTATCTCACCCAGAACACACGGCCTGTCCGAGATACACAAATTGAGACTGATAGTGAATGGAGTTAACACGCCAACTCACTTTGTAGCAAATCATTTATCTGGAAAAAATTCATCTATTTCGGAAAACAAATACATCTGTCAAAGACTCGAAACCTTTTTTTGAAAATTCTACACTTGGTGAAGATATTCCCAAGTAACATTCTTGAACGCTTAGATGTGAAGTCTTTATTTGCTAACATACCAGTAACAGATAAAATGGAGATTATAAGGGGGAAAATTGCTACAGATGTATGTGACATAACTTAATCACGCCTTCGAGAGAGCGATTTTAATAAATATAGAGGCGAAATTTTATGACCAGTCTGAAGGTGTTGTTGCGGGTTCACACTTGTCGCCAGTAGCAGCTGACAATTTTATGGAACATTTTAAGTAACAGGCATTAAGCAACGCTCCTTTAAAATCTTCCTGATGGTTTCGCTGTGTGGAAGACACATTTGTTACTTGGCCACACAGCAAAGTACAGCTTCACGGGTTCCACAATTTTTTAAATGAGTTTCCTCCCAAAATCAACTTTACCTTCTGATTTTAGAGTGAGGTCGGTCTCCCATTCCTAGACGTGTTGGTATATAGGAGATCTGACAACACTCTATGGCACAGAGTGTATATGAAGCCTACTAACACCACCCAGCCCAAAAGAAAGCAACAATCAAGACTACTTTGACAACAACAGAATGGAATCGGAATTGTATTTCTTAGAAAGGAAATTATGGTCAACGGTTACTATAGCTAGTCCACAGATAGCTATTGAACCAAATATTAATTGTGCTAAAAGGAATGATGAAAAACCACCTTATCACTGTGTTACGGTAACTTTGTTGCCGGGGTCAATGAATGCATCAGCAGAGATATGGTAGACAGACCTTTCTTCTGTCGAAATAAAATAAAAGATTTTTCCCAACGCAAAACGCATGCATCATATTACCTGCACACTACGGGCGCCTATGCTATGATGTGTGGCTGCGGCATAGTGTACATAGACGAAACGAGAAGGATTGTTAAAGAACCTGTTAAGGAACAGGAATGACTCAAGCGGCTCAAACAAGATGTGGAATCTGGGGTAACGGAAAGTCACAATAACTGCTCCCTTGACGTTGGTCTCAATAACGAACGTTTGCTGGCTAAGGAAACCAACTTTATTGAAGAAAGATCCGAGAAGCGATTGGAAATTCTAAAAACGAAGAAACTTTATCAGAGAGGAGGGTTGTAGGCTTGTGGCTTCGTGGCTCCCCGTTAACAAGGAAGTTAATATGCAGCCCCAGTTTGTGTCCAATACAAACAACGTCTAGGAAACCTCAATGTTTTTGATTAACATTCTCCATCTCTTGTTCTGCTCGTTTCGTTTCTGTCCAATGACGGTGACCCACCAAGAGCAGCAGGATTTTTAGTCAATAACTCTTTTTCAGCATAAGTGCAGGAAAATTGGCTTTCCGTCCAATGATCAATGGTAGTCACAAGAATTTTAGCCAAAACAAAACTTCGGATTTAGCACGGGTAGCTTCACTAACTATGCAGTGACGATCTCTCACCAATGGTAGCCACAGGAATTTCATCCAATAGCCCCACTTCCCAAGGGTCCGTGTGAGAAAACCCTCTTGTATATGGGAACCCAACACTGATCTTTGACAGTGTTCAGCTAACCGTGGATACCACTAGAACCCGAGAAAGTTCACAGCAGAGGAGTCAAAAAGTAGAAGGTATAGAAGGAATATGATGTTGCCTAACAACTCAGGTGGTCTTGCCTTCCAGTTTCAAAGAGATATGTTAACTTTCTCTATATTACACTCAAATCACACTCATATTAATGTGAGGAGAAAAATAAAAAAAAATACTCGAATCAAACAAGATGTCTTTCATCACTGAAGAATGCTCCAAAATCTCAATTTAAAAATGGAACTTAAAGTGTTTCACCATTTGTTACACCAATTCATATATCAGTTTCAAAACATCTACTACCTCACCAAGCTCAGGTGGAGGGAAAGTTATTCTCATATCGGCGTTCCATACGCCATTACTACAATTGCCTTTTATATCTTGATAGGTGCTAGCTCAGCTATTCCTGTCGTATTGGCATCTCATTTTTTCAGCGCCTCTTTACCTATATACATGACAAATATAATGTGACGTTTGATACTCATTAGTTTCCTGTCAAACTCAGAACGACACAAGTGATTCAAATCCTAACAAGGTCTAAATCATCAAAACGGATGCTCCGTCTTTAATCAACAATCTATGCACTACTTAATTCCCTTTGAGCATCAAATAGGCCACGTTGGAACTTGCCACCAGCAAAATAAGTTAGTATCCCTATAGCACACAGTCTTATTCCTTCAGACATCAGCAATGAAAAATCCTAACAATCCAGAATAAGGCTAAGCATTTTAGTCAAGGACTACAATAAGAGATATCACCCAATAAGAATCTTCATTTGTTGGGAAACGAATGATCTCCATTACACCTTTTACTATTCCTCAGGACAGCACAAAACCCTTCACACTGTTTGACCCTCTAGATTTTGAAGAAATCCATAAATAAATCAAATCATCCAACATAATCCCAGAAGGAATAAGTAAAATAACCACAAAAATAGACATCATTCTTTTAACAAATACATCAAATACTCTAACATAATTAATACAAGCACAAAAAATAACGGCATCATTCATAAAAAATATCCTTACAAACACACAAATACAGCCATTGTCAGTTGCTATAAAGCATGATCAAATATCACTGGAACAGAACAATATCAGCTCTGAATCACAATTATTCTTTACCTTAACAGCTTATCATAGCTCATACAATTTGAATTAATCAAATGTTATTTTACCTTAGACAGATATGAACATTCTTTCACAAGTGATTAACTTTTTCACACAAATCTGACACCTAGTACTCTCAAAAATATGAAAAACACACTATCTCAGTTAGTTCAACATTGTTCTCATTACCCATGTAATATACATAGTCAGTATTTGCATTGAGCATTAAGACAGAAACATCTGTTCATATCAAATACACATTCATCCTCACAGTTTACTGACAATCATTCATTAATTATGAGACAGGCATCACATCCTTGACATTACATACACATTCCGCACAGATCAAAAGACAACCAACTGTAAAATCACTGTGTCAACATACAAGGACAGAACCATCAGTTCGTCCAGACATCTGTGTATCCATACAGCTAGAACAGAAAACTTTAAAAAAATGAAAATATTCACAACATGTCAGACCATGCTTTATGTCATGTAGTGAACATCACTGCATAACTCTCACGACTGTTAAGACTCAAGACGCATAGGAAATAAAAAACATAATAATAATCCTGTATCAGTTCACTGTATCATAAAATATTCAGGTACATCCCATACCACTACATCAGAATAGCCACAAAAAACACACTACTAAGTAATTGTGACGACTTAAAAGTATATACTCACCATACCAGTTATGACACTCAAAGAAGAAATTGTGCAGCCATGGAGAGAATTACTTCATCAATGAACAAAACTGAAATGGAAGAAAATTTACAACATAATGGTAAGAAAATTATTACTGAAAAGATAACCCCTTAATTGGAAACCACTATGCATATCAACCTTAACATCGAATAACACTAAATTCCTCATCACATATTGCCACCCACATTGAGGAAAGTGTCACAGCACATGATTGATATATCATTAATACACACTGAAAATACCTTTTCATACAGAAATAGTTAATTAGCATTAACAGAAACAGTAAATATGTGGCAGGAGTGGATATATGAAAACTAGATACTATGGTACCTCTACAGCTCCTGAGACTCATCCCAGCGCTGGACCCAGTACAAATCGTACACCTTTGTGCCTTATATACTTACATCTGCGTTCTTTAACCTGCGGTTCCACATGATTTGAAACATCATGCAGTGCCTGTCGAAAATCTTGATACGTGTTCAGCTGTCAGATGTTGTTAGGAAATGGAACTGCTGGGTAATGGGAATTTGAACATCATTCATAACATGAACACAGTTCAATAGACTTCCCAGGGCTGCAGTAAACTGACATATAATGTAACAATTTGACAGTGCAGTAACAAAGATCAGCTACTTCAGCAGAACACAATTAGCCCACTCACACCTTAGGAGACAGGTTTCAAACCCCAGTGTCGTCCACTAGTCTGAACGTGCTACAGCACGCACTGGTCGAGTAACACAAGCACTAAACACTTCTAGAACACATATACAAGGTATCTTAAAACAAATACAAGAAATTTGACTACACAGGCCAACTCCGGCTGTTAATAAACACTATCAAGGAAATGGGCCAGAGTAAAATGAAACCCCTTCCTTGAAATAACTTTATACGATAGAATTTAAATAACACGTGGATACCAAGCTTGCAAGGTAACGTGACTGGTATTGTCCAATGAATGAAATATAACAGTTCGATAACATTCAAGACAAACTGTAAGTGAACAACAATTTATTGATTCAGACACAATTTGTTCGCCAACAAGAAAACACTATAAACGCAACAAATTATTAATGTTACGCATGCTTTCTCGTGCCAGGAGTAAAGTTACATAAGACAGTACAGTTAACATTTGGCACGCAGTAACAGCAAAATTTGCATAAGTCAGAAATTTATATTGAACACTAATAATAAATGTGCACCATAAGAGGTTGTGCTGTTCCGCGGATCAAGACACTGGATCTCTAAATCTTTCGAATCAATACTGGTTAGCTAAATAGGAGCTAAATCTGCGGCTTAACGTGACTAAATGTTAACAGGTGTCAGTCACACGACATGCCCACCAAAACTAGATGCAGACATATAAATATTTCATTCGGTTCACAAAAAAGGGGGCGAGCAGATACGACTTAAATCAGGCCAAAACGTGCTCAAAAAGTGCTCGACCGGTGTAGTCCTTTGGTAGAGGCGTTGGCGCTCGTAGCAGGCTAGCATACGTGTTGTGGCCGTATCATAACGGCCAGTGCTTCCCTCCACCGTGAGCTGCTCCTCACATCACATGTTCAAGCCACGGCTGACGGGACACTTCTGATGTATACCATGTGTTGGCCGTCCTCAAAACCCAACTCACGTTGCGTGACCGTTCACCAAACGGATGAAGTCCTGCCTCGGCTGCTAAACGATGACTGCCCATACGGCAGGTCCCGTACTGCTATGCTCGCCCAACAGCATAGCGCCCCCTTGTTCCAGGCGCCCTGTGTGCGTGAATAATATGGGTAGCAATTCCCGGACTCATTTGGACGAAATGGCCTCAGACGATGGCAAACTGTCCTCTTCAAGCGAGTGTGTCCTAGCCCAAACTCCCTCCTGGGGCTCCTGTCACGCTAAGAGAGCTCTGTGCATGCCGTACACGCTTCCTAGCGGCGAATGCTCACGGGAGTAAAATCTGTGGAACCCAGGAGAGTGGCATGTGCTATAATGCTATTGATTTTCGTGGCGTTTCTCGACAACCACCCCTGCCCCTTCACCGCCCCTGTATTCTCAATCTTTGGAGGGAGGTTTACAAATAACACCAGAGATTATTCCGAATTGGAAACACTAGCCTTAATACGACTCTGATGCAGTCGGTGGTTCCATCTAATCGAGGGATTCTCTACCAGGAGATTAACGGGAGTCAGCATATATAGCATAAGACACTGTCCTGTAGAGCGGGGTGACAATTTCCCAGACACCTTACTGTCACGCTGAGCATGACCCCCAAAATCCCGAATGAGGACGAAGTGCACAAACCTAAAATTCCCAGGGCTCCGGCGACGACTGCACTATCAGGGTTGTCACTGCTAGTCACGCTCTACGTTTAACTTGCAGTTCTGCAGTTGCCCTGAATAACTTCGGGAGTAACCTTTACTGGCAGTACATCAGTTATTTGCTGGACGTATTATAATCTGTGTCTACCTCCGCAATTTTTGCCCTCTACAGCTCATTCTAGTACTATGGAAGTCAGTGCCTGATGCCTTAACAGATGTCCTATCATCCTGCCCCTTCTCCTTGTCAGTGTTTTCCACATATTTCTTTCCTCTCAGATTCTGCACATAACCTCCTCATTCCTTACGTTATCAGTTGACCTAATTTTCAACATACGTCTGCAGCACCACACCTCAAATGCTTCGATTCTCTCCTGTTCTGGTTTTCCCACAGTCCATATTTCACAACCAAACAATGCTGTGCTCCAAACGTACATTCTCAGAAATTTCTTCCTCACATTAAGGCCGATATTTGACATTAGTAGACCTCTCTTGGCCAGGAATGCCCTTTTTGCCATTGGTAGTCTGCTTTTGATGTCCTCCTTGGTCCGCCCGTCATTGGTTATTTTGCTTCCTAGGCAGCAGAATCCCATAACTTCATCAACTTCGTGAGCATCAACCATGATGTTAAGATTTTCGGTGTTCTCATTTCTGCTACTTCTCACTATTTCGTGTTTCTGTATTCAACAGATTGTTCATTTCATTCAGTAGATCATGTGATTGTTCTACACTTTCACTCTGGAAACCAATATAATCTGCGAATCTCAACATTGATATCCTTTCACCTTGAATTTTAATTCCACTATTGAAACTTTCTTTTATTTCCATCATTGCTTCTCCGATGTACAGATTGAACTGTAGGGGCGAAAGATTACAACCTTGTCTCAAACCGTTTCTAATTCGAGCGATTCGCTCTTGGTCGTCTACTGTTATTATCCACTCTTGGCTGTTGTACATATTGGGCATTACGCGTCTCTCCATAGAGCTTATTCCTATTTTTCTCAATTTTCCTATTTCGAACACCTTACACCATTCCGGGTCGACAAATCCTATGAACGTGTCTTGATTTTTCTTTACTCTTGCCTCCATTATCAACAGCAATGTCAGAATTGCCTTTCTGATGCCTTTAGCTTTCCTAGAGCCAAACTAATCGTCATTTAACATTTCCTCAATTTTCTGTTCCTTTCTTCTGTATATTATTGTTGTCAGCAAATTTGATGCATGAGCTGTTAAGCTGATTGTGCGATAATTCTCACACTCGTCAGATCTTGCAGTCTCCGGAATTTTTTGGATGATATTGTTTCGAAAGTCAGATGGTATGTCGCCAGACTCATATCGCAAGACTCATACAATCTACACACCAACGTGAATAGTCGTTTGCCCCCTAGTGTTTTAGAAATTATGATATACTGTAATCCATACCTTTTGCCTTATTTGACCTTAAGTCCTCCAAGGGTCTCTTGAATTTTGATTCGAATACTGTGTCCCGTATTCCTTCTAAACAGACTCCTGCATCCTCTTATATTACATCAGACAATCTCCTCCACCCCCCCTCCCCCCGCAATAGAGGCCTATCCGCTCTCTCCACTCCATTTAACAGTGGAATACCGGTTGGAGTTTTAATTTCCCCGAAGGTTGTTTTGACTTTGCTGTATGCTGAGTCAGTTCTTTGCACAATCATTTCTTTTTCGATTTCATCACATTGCACTTCCTCTTAATTAATGGCTTGTATTTCTGTATTCCTGAATTTCCGTGAACATTTTTGTATTTACTTCTTTCAGCGATTTGCTGAAGTATTTCTTCTGTTAACCTTACCTTCTTTGTACTTATGTTTTTCTTTCAAACTTCTGTGATTGCCCTTTCTAGAGATGTCCATTCCCGTTCAACTGTACTGCCAACTGAGTTGCTCCCTCTTGCAGCAGCTAGAGGCTTGGAGAACCTCAAGCGTATCGAGTCATTCCTTAATACTTCTGTATCCCACTTCTTTGCGTATTGATTCTGTCTGACAAATTTCTTAAACTTCAGCCTACTCTTCTTCACCACTACATTGTGATCCGAGTCTATATCTGCTCCTGGGTACGTCTTATAATTCGGTATTGATTTCGGAATTTTCCCGTGTCACTCAGCCTTTCCCAAGGTTACTTCCTCTTTTTATGATTCTTGTACAGAGTATTCGCTAATATTAGCAGAAGTTTATTACAGAACTCAGTTTTCCTTCTCCTCTCTCATTCCTTGTCATAGGCTGATATTGTCATGTAACCTTTTCTTCTACTCCTTCCCCTTCAACTGCATTCCAGTGCCCCAGGGCTGTTAGATTTTCATCTCCCTTTACATACCCGTTCAGTATCGTCAAATAATTTCTCTATCTCTTCATCTTCAGCTTGCAACAGTGGTACGTATACCTGAACTATCGTTGTCGGTGTTGATTTGCTGTCGATTCTGGTAAGAACAAACCAATCACTGAACTGTTCACAATAGCAGACTCTCTGCCCTGCCTTCCTATTTATAACGAATCCTACTGCCTTTATACCATTTCCTGCTGCTGATGATATTACCCTATAGTCATCTGAACCAGAAATTCTTGTCTTCTTTCCATTTCACTCCACTGGCCCCTAATGTATGTATACTGAGTCTTGGCATTTCCCTTTTCAGATTTTCTAGTGTCCCTAACAGGTTCAAGCTTCTGACATTTCACGCCCCGACCAGTATAACGTTGTCCTCGCTTTGGTTAGTCGATCTTTTTCTCACTGTCACCTTCTCCTTGGTAGTCCCGTCCCGGAGATCAGAATGGGGTACTATTCCGGAATCTTTTGGCAATGGAGAAATCATTATGAGGATTTTTCAATTGCAGGCCACACGTCCAGTGGATACACGTTATGTACCTTTAATGCAGTGGTTTCCATTTCCTTCTGCGTCCTCATGTCGTTGATCATTGGTGATTCTTCCGCCTTTAGGGGCAGTTTCCCACCCCAAGGACAAGGGTACTCCCTGAACCTTTGTCTGCTCGTTGACCCACTTTGATAAGGCCGTTCGCAGAGTGCGGGTGACCTCTTATGCTGAAGTTTTCGGCTGATGCTTATGATCAAAACTGAAGTGATGGCAAGTTTCGAACCTATGACCCAGAACGTTTTGATTACTAATCAAAAACGCTACCCCTAGACTAGGGGTGCCAATGTTTTAAGTATCTGTCCTACTATGTACCATAACACAGGAATCTCATGTGTAACATACAGCCCATATTTCCTCTCCTTCAGTCACCTTTTGCTTAATTGACCCTAAGTGAGAATCTTGCTCTTGTTCTCGTAAGTCACCGAAAGGAGAAGGTATTTCAGTTAACATTACGAATGTACCACAAACCTGCCCTAAATCTTCAGAGTTAACAGATTGTTTCCTTTCCTCCTCAAACATCCGACTAAGTAGGGTCATCAGGTTAGTCTTACGCAGATGCGCTATGATCCAGCTAAGAGCCTGATCGTCCGTTCCGTGGAAAAACTCTCGGTGTCTCAAGAAGAATTTAAATTTCTCGAGCGCGAAAAACAAAGGCACATATAAGGGTTAAATGATCAATCAACCAAGTATCGGTTTCAAAAACAAGCAGTAGACAGATTATCAGCGACATGAAACCCTTAAGATCTAAATAATCAGTATCCGATAGTACGTTACACCTATGAATATAACAAAATTTTTTAAAATCCAATATACACTTTCCCTGAGTAAGTAAATTTACTGAAACCATTCGCTACAATGTACCGTATTCAACTATTGCTAAGTAATGCTCTAGATCTTCATGAGGGTCATCAAGTCACCACATTTCACCACAGGTTTGCATAATGACTGAATTGGTGAAAGTAGATACATCAGTCATCCCAGTATAATTCAACCATTGATAGAAATAGCGCAAATGATACTCAGTAATGAATCTTGTTAAATAGACTAGATCTATAAAACTGCAAAAGATAAACTGTGAACCCTCAAGAGTACTCAAATATACAGACAATGCCAGTCAATCGGCAATGAAACATGTAATCCGACACCGAACATAATTAAGTATATCTAAATCTCAAAAATATTAAACGCTCGAAGCGGAATAGACAAAACGTTTCATTAAGAAATCAAATGTAGATCACAGTACACTTCCGAATAGGAAATTCTCCCCTTAATCACAGAATAAAACCAAAAGAAAATGCTCATTCGCCGCATACTAGACTAGTATTCATTCCATATAGCCAGAAAATATTAGTGTCAGCTGTACCACTCAGAAATAAATCTTTGATATCAGATTATTATTACGCAACACATATATCCATACATTATCATCATCTTAAATCCTGACAAAGCCCTCAAACTTTTCACTGTTGCTAGGTGTTGCGCCTTTGTTAAAAATTCATACTAACAAATAAATTAACTCAGCATCAATCACAGAATCTCCAATCAATATATAGACACTCACTACAATTATAAGTTTTCTCTTTGGTAAAACACATGTTGAATTATTATTCCCAACTGAAAATAAGAATATGTCTCAGTAAAACTCTTGAAAAAATTCTATGCACAAACCTAAATTCATGAAATAACTCGCACATTCTAGCATTCCTGCACTAACAGACACTAAAAGAAAAAGTAGACACACATATCAAAAGGTGCAGTTTTTATGGACAGCTCAGCACAAGAAATAAACATTAGTATAAGAAACGGAGAAAAGACAGAGTCAGATCAGTAAATGCAATACTTTCCCACTGAGTATGTGAGCTGTGTGTTATTAATGGACATATAATGAAAACGAAATTCTATTCTCAGTAACAGTAGCTTGCAGAAACAATTCCAGTATACTACTGAGAAGAGCGGTAACAGTTCTACACACGTAAGAAAGTCCCCAAATACACCACCTTTTTTCTGGAAGAAAGTAATTAATTTATTCAACCCAAATAATTTTTAAAAATTTTATGAGCAATGATATAGCATTTCTACTAATAACTACAAAAAAAAAAAAATAAAATGGTTTCAAAGCCTTCGTTACAGTGAATAACTTATAATCTACCCATTAATAAGTGTGATGTGGTAGGGAGTTGGTTAGGGAGTAGTAAGGTGCTGGAATAACAATATTGTCTGTACGTAAACAGTGGTTTATTATCAAAATACAATTGAACACTTTACTGTTAGTAAAATAGACATTTTAACATTGGGAGAACTGATGACTAGTAAATATAGTAGAACACTACAGGGTGACCACATCAATGAATAAAATCATTAAACTGCATGGGTGCAAGATGATTAAAAAAATCGCTACATTGTGGCAGACCCAAAATAAAATTGCCTTCGCTTATGAAAATAAGTACTAAGCAGTTGCAGCAAGAATTACTAATTGCCAATGGCGTTGCTCGTTAACAGACGCTTATAGGTCAAGAAATTCAATTGATCAAACCAATAAGTTATTTACCAACTGCACAAATGTATGAACGTCTACCACGGAAACACCCTTTCAAGTTTAAATCGTACATACAAATTTCATAGCGGAAATAGATCCTCCGCCTTTAAATATTACACAACACTGACAAATCTTTAGTGTACAAAATTTCATCACGCGAAAAACATTAATAACATTTAAGACAGATACAGGACAACAGAATAAAACGCCAGTGGCAGGCAACCAAATTTTACAATGTGTAACAGTGCTTTAAGCTTTACACAAAATTTGCTTAAGAATACAATACATCCATTTGTATTTGTTTTAGTGGATCTTAAACTTGGATCAAAACATGGCCCTGCTCGCAAGCAGGCTACTAGCCGTATAAAAGCAGTGAGTCTTAACGATACAATGGTCGGCATAATATACAACTGAAATACAGAACGCTAAATTAAGTCAAACACTGAATCTCAGGGTGTTACAGACAAGCAAACAACGCTAGTAGCTGATCAAATATACAGAAAGAATTTGCTAAGCCCGATGGCCAGAAACAGAAAAACAAATCATAATATAATTAACACAGGTGGTTAGTACAGCAAACTAGCTCGCCAAATAGTTAAGGAAGATTCAGCTAGCAGACTTATTACGAAATAGATTCTTCCAGGAACGATATGATGACAGCCACAATACTATTTAAAGCATGTCGTGAGGCCTCTTTCCGGGTTCGCTCTTGAATTCGACAAACGAAGTATTAAATAACGGCTAATCTTTGCTGTAACACACACATGTAAGCAGAATTAAACACTACTCTAAGAAAATACAAAACACCGTTAAATAAAACAAGGCTGGTAAGCACTGAATAGGAAATATGCCAGACAAGTTGCTTATAGAAGAATATCAGCAGTGAGTGCGGGCTAGCGTCCAAGCCACGCTACCTAGTAACAAAGTAGGAAACAAAATCCAAGTAACAATCCACGTAAGCCATAAACCACGAATATATGTCCAGAAAATGGGCTAAACACAGCCTGACAGAGAAATGCTTTCGCTAAAGCATAATATCGGAGAAACGACCACACATACCAGGTAGATCCGAAAGGAACTGGATGCAGTGGATCAAACGGCAGTTAAGAAGAAAATTACTCCCTGTTACAGAAAAAGGGTTCATCATAAAATCCACAATGTAGGCATGCATCAATTACCCGAACAGACTCACTTTATCCAATATTCAAGTAGTTCACACTAAAGTTTAAGTCGGCGTAATGGCACCAATAACACTCCGTAGGCTCGTCCGCCGTCTTTAGTTATGTTTGGCCCAGTGGAGCGCTCACACACCCTCGATAAAGCCGGATCTCCATCTCTCCACACTACCAGCAAGTCACTCCCCTTTCGGCTTGCCGTGCACGTCCCTATATCCACACCTGCAGCTGCTCACACGCCCACTTGTTGGCCTGCGTCCTCCAGTTTTCCGCGAACAGGGCAGAGACATACACAGGGCAGATGCTATCGGTAATGAGCACCAACGATATCACTTGTGGATGGCACAAAATGCAACAACTACCTGAAACTTTCTCACAGAGCAATACGCCAAATAATTATTCTTATAGCCAACAGAACACCACAAGAAAACAGAATATGTTCAATATGCAGTCAGCAGATGCAATGTATCAGGTAACAAGATAATATATTAAATACATTAAATATATTCGTAATTGCGAATAAGGACAACCATCAGCTGTAGACTGGAATGACAATAATGAAAATTTGTGCCAGACAGGGACTCGAACTTGGATTTCCCGCTTATCACCTCACCGTGTGGCTATCCGTGAACGACTCTTGGCAACACTCAAACATCCAGATGTCATCAACCACGTGTCTACGACCCTTACTCGTACATCCATTACGTATATTCCCGTACAGTTCAGACGCTGTACTTGAAACTCGCTTGCCCGGTGTCTGCAGAGAGTTCGCAATTGCGAAAACATTTAATGTATTTCATAACGGCCGTAGGACATGCGTGTTCCATGCATGCATGTCCAAAGGAGCTTTGCCACGTAGTCAGAATAACACAGGCACTGCAATAGCGTATTTCTCTGACGATACCGGACAAACGACTTTCAAGTACGTCTGACCCGTATGGGAATATACTTAATGACCGGTCGTAGATGCCTGGTTGACGAGATGTGGGAGTTGGAGCTGGTTCTAAGTCGTGCACGGATAGCCAAATGATAAGTCGACCTCTAGCGATAAGCGGGAAATCCAGGTTCGAGCCCCGGTCCGCCTCAAATTTTAATTGTTGTCATTGCAGTCTACAACTAATAGTTATTCAATTGCTAATACATTAAATATATCTCATAACGGCTGTGGTTACAGAAGTGCCTGTTTCTTTAGACATGCATGCATGCATTTACAAAATAGATTCTTCCACATATGTATGAGGAATTTGCCTTCCTAAGGAACATTGCACGTTATCAGAATAATACAGGCTCTGCAGTATCGTAATATATTAAGTTGTAACTGATCCTCAGATAAATCAAAGTGTGCTTACATCTTCAAATGTTTTTTACACAAACCTGAAAACATGAAATAATAGGAATTGCAAGTAAGATGAGTGCAGTGTCCATCAGATGACTCACAAGTAGGAGATGCAGATACAATAGTGCCTTGGACAGGATAAACATGAAATGATTACATAACACGAACTAAGGTGAATGATATCCTACTATATGCACGGTCATGAGTTACAAAATCCAGAACCACACTGAAAGGATAATTTATTAAATAACGTAAATTGCAGTTAACTACGAATTTGTGCTCATCAGGAAACTCACAAGCAAGACTGCAGGATGAGTCATGTGTAACCTGCCTTACACCGCCATTATCTGATAAAAGCTACACTAGCAAATGAATGATCAAAAAACGCAAAATTCATATCCGGACAGGAAGCGGACAGATCTATGCTGCTCTTTATCTTTTGATTTATTTTGATTTCATGCAAGTATGTATCCTGAAAAATGCCCCGTACTGAAATACTCTTTCACATATTAAGTTTAGACCTATTAAAAGAAATATGATAATCTTATTTGACTGCAAAGGATACAGACGAAAATCACCACTGAAGAATAGAGGTACCTTAGTTGTGCACAATATGATAATAATGGACTTGACTAGACATTTAACTCATTTCCAGAAACTTGTTAAGTTCTGATAGTACAAGGCCCAACATTTCAATGTTTTGGTAAATCAGCTTGTAGCCATATTGTATGCAGTGTTCGTGTTTGCCTCGTCTGTTTGTCCAGCGTCTCAATCTGAAATCTGAATATTCACAGATGCAAGTGTGTCATATGGTACTTGCCGTAAGCATATCTCTCGTCTTTCGGCTACGATGCTTAGCTAGAAAGACCCGCTGGTTCGATCTGTCGTGCATGAGGTCGGCAGGCACTGCGTACGGCAGGAGACTTGTTGAGTTCCGGCGGCGGCAGCGAGGCGGAAGGTTGTTGGGGAGTGCGCTTCAGTGGGTTCTGCTGTGAGCCACCTTGAGGTTCTTGTCCTGGATTTTTGTTCCTTGAAGGGAATTCTTTCATGATTGTCTTGAATGGCTTGGGACTAGTGCTCAAATGTTAACGCGGTTGTAGTGTTGCAAAGATCAGCTGGACAGTTATTGAATTCGTTTGGGTTATTGCGGTTGTGTTTAAATTTTCATGTTGTTTTAAGTGGTGCACAGATCAATTGGACAACCATAGTGTTCGTTGGCTTTAGCAGTTTGTTGTTTAAATTTACCAGAGGTTTTCGGCTCTGCCAGATCAGCTCGACAGTTGTTATGTTCATTTGAGTTGTTGCAGTTGTTGACTGATTATTCTTTTGAGTTCTAAGTGTTGCACAGATTATCCAGGCAACTATTGGCGTGGGCAGTGTTGCTGTTTTTATATATTAATGAGGATTTAATTGCTACACAGCTCAGGCTAGTAGCTTTTGAGTTGATTGTCGAGGCTGCAGGGTGACTTTGGTGATGATCATGGCACTTGTCAAGTGAAGGAGCTAGTTCCGTTATTTGCCATTTCTATTTAGGGCGCAGTAGTAGGCGCTGTATACCAAAGAGATTATACTTCAGTGATTACAAAATTTACCATTATTAACAAATATATCCTTTAGCCTTCACTATCTGGAGTTAGTGTGTGCCCTGTTGGCCCAAGGAGTTAGTCAGTTCTGGCCGCTCACTTGGTTATTAAAATACATGGTTGTTAACGTATTGTAATTGAGATAATTGCTCAGCTCTCCACTCAAGAACTGCTTGTGGGATCGAGCTAGGGTTACACAAGCATTCCTCTGTATATTGAGCGATGCGCATCCAGCACTAACATCCTTGGCAAAATGAGCACAAAATAACTTCTGTGTAGCGCAGATGCAGATGGTGAGGGAGGGAAGCAATCAAGAATAGTGAAGTAGAGGAGGAGGATCGATTTGTGGGGGGGGGGGGGGGGGGGGGGGAGGACTGCTTCCTTGTGAACGACCACCACGAGGTACAGCAGGTGCAGTTATACAGCTGAAGCCGATGTTAGAGTGCTCGAACATATAACTCGCTCATCTTTAAGCTACAGCTAGCAAATTTGCAAACAATTGGAGTAAGAGGTTATTCCAGTATGGTCAGTAATTATATAAATACAGAGTGTCTCACAAAGGGGCTTACACTGAACTGTAATAACCAGAACAAAACTAGGAAAAACTATGAACTTTTAAGGCACATAAATGCTCACGACGTTACCGAAGATTTACTGTTGAATATGTTCAAAATGTCCTCCATGGACAAGAGTACAGCGCCTGCAATGATGTGAATCGATACACATGTCCTTCATGTCATCCAGCATATGTGGTTTTGCGGACGTAGACGGTGTCTTCCAGAGTATCCCAAAGGAAGAATGGCGTTAGAGAGGAAGATCTGGGTGCAAACTCAACACTTCCTCGTCAGCCTATCCACCGCTCAACGAATATTTCATCCAGGAATTACCGCGCATCACGATGGCAGTATGACGGTGTACAGGCTCATCTCGGTAAAGTTGGTGAACAACTGGTGCTAATCGGTCCTGCAAGATAGTTTAATACTTTACATCTGTCACTGGTTTTCAGAAAACAATGGCCCTGCAAATGCTCTGACAGCCCGGACATACGAAACTGATAACCGGGAAGAGTAACAGCTTGTTCTTCCGCAACATGGGAATTATCTATTGCCCAGTACACATAGTTTGATGGTTCCTTTCAATTTAAACATCGCCTCATTAGTCCAAATAATGACATCAGTCAGCTATTCCCTATCGCACATCCATTCATAAAATTGGAAGTGCTTATCCGGATCGTCCACATTGATTGCGTGAAGCAGCCTGGAAACGTAGAGTTTCCACTTTGCCTGCTTTAAAATACGGTGAACACTTGGTTTTCTTACACCCGATTAATGCGCAGCTTGCCGTATGGACTCCGTTGGGGTTCATGTGAAAGCTCGTAACACTGCGTCCACGCCACCTTCGTCCGCTATTGATTTCTTCCTGACACAAGTTCCCTTCTTCAGATCGCACAAACTTACTTCCCTCTCAGATCTGTCGGTTCAAAATTTTAGAAAGCATTCAGGAGCACAGCTATCAGTATAAATGCTAAGACCATCTTCAGGCTTTTGACCGCCATTATGGCTGTTGGTGGCGGCGGACGGAGCGAGATCCTTGGAATCAAGACTTTCACTGCAGTGAGAATCTTACTCCCAAGGATCTCGCTCCCTCTGCCGCCACCAGCAGCCGTAATGGGAGTCAAAAGCCTGCGGATGATCTGAGGAAAGAGCCGAAACCGGCTGCTAACATATAAAAAATCTGAAGCTATCGAGACTGTTTTTATCTGATTTTTACAATCATTCAGGCTCAGTACCCATACAAAACTGTCACTGTGGAAGTGTTAATAAATACACTGAGTAATTCAATCTTGCTATCATCCCACCTGCACAAAAGAATACTCTACATCCGTCCTGAAGTCTTTTTGAAATTGAAAGTTAACCACCAAATTGTCAACTAGCGCACTCCACTAACTTAATCCCAGAACAGGAATTAAGTGATGAAAATGTGCTAAAGTTAATGTAATATTTCTTCATTGAAGATAATCCAAGGGTATGAAACAACAATGTTAACCATACTCATGACCAAATAAATCACTGCAGAAGGTCATACCAGTTGATAGAAGTCACAGCATTTGCATGGGACCAATTCAGAATTCATGTTGTGGTTCAACACAACTGAAAATTAACTGTATCGCTTAACTGCCCACGCATAAATTTTAGTTTGCATACAACCTACCAGAGTAGGAATTATAAAATTATCCACACAACTTTGCAAGCACACAGAAAAGTTTCTGCTCCTATATATTCAATGTCGGCAAGTATTTGACAACACGCCATTATCCTCCTTTTATCAGATTACGCCATAAGGTATCAGTTGACTGTAGAAAGGTACAATGATATGATGACCAATGTACGGGCATACTGAATTGACCATCGTAGATGCGCGGACTGGGTGTGAAGATTAAGACGCACTGAACTGATTCATTACCAAAATAATGCACATTTTGTGGTTCACTGTGTTCAAATGTGGTAGATTCATTGTAGAATGATTAGGATACAGCTTCCAGATGAGAAAAATGCAAGCATGCCAGCACAGCAATATGTTTAACGAGAATAATCAACACTGACAACAGTAAATACACTCAGCGATCATTCGCATCACTTTTTCATAAGGAAGACACGTATTATCAGAAACTTGCAGGTGACAAATATGTAATACGTTCAAGATAGCGCGCAGCTCTGCCAAAAAGGATTTCAAACTTCAGCTGAACTGCCAGTAATTTCAGAAGCTTAAATTATGAGTATTGTCACATTTAATGCTGCCAAAAACTTCAAACAATACCCGATTAAGTATACCGACGGCAAAATAAATCGCAGCACCAAAAAATAATTAATGTAAGAGTATTGAAATTTCTGGAATACATTTGTCTAGCTAACATGTTTAAATGACTGACATTGCTAGATCATTGATTTATGTTAAGTGCAGATAAGTCGTTACAAAAGAGAAATGGTAGTACATTAATAACTGGTGTAGTCATCAGAATGTTGAATGCAAGCATGTAAACTTATTGTGTTGTACAGGTGTCGGCTGTCAGTTTGTGGGATGAAGGTCCACGCCTGTTGCACTTAGTCAGTCAGTAAGGGACGTTTAATGCTGTGTGTCTGGATGCCCTGGAGCTACCGTCCGATGATGTTCCATACGTACTCGACTGGAGACAGATCTAGCGATTGAACAGGTCAAGGCAACATGTCGACACTCTGTAGAGCATGTTGGGTTACAACGTCCGTACGTGAGTGAGCGTTATCCTGTTGGAAAATACCCCATCGAATGCTGTTCATGAGTGGCAGCACAGCAGATCGAATCACCAGACTGACCTACAAATTTGCAGTCAGAATGCGTAGGACAACGACGAGTGCCCCTGCTGTCATACGAAACCACTTCTCAGATCACAACTCGAAATGTAGGTCCAGTGTGTCTAGCACACAGAGGTTGGTTGTATACTCTCAATTGGGCTGCTTCTGACCAACATGCGACCCTCATTGGCATCGAGGCAGAACCAACTTTCATCAGAAAGCATAACAGACCTCTACCCTGCCCTCCAATGAGATTTCGCTTGATACCACTGAAGTCGCCAACGACGTTGGTATGGGGTCAGTGGAATGCACGCTGCAGGACGTCTGGTTCGAAGCTGTCCGTAAGGTAACTAATTTGTAACAATACGTAGTATCACTGTGGTGCCAAATGTTGCCCAAATTGCTATTACAGACGCAGTACGTTGCGCCAGAGCCAAAAGCCGAACACGATGGTCTTCGCTTTCGGTAGTGCCACGAGGCTACCCGTGATCAGCTGAAAGCCTACCACTGTTCTTTACTTTAATCTCCGAGTTGATAAGACGCTATGACTCGGGTTTTTATGAACTGAAAAATTGAATTGAATCAATGCAATCTAATTAACTTTATTTTAAGTTTTTTAGTGGCAAGAACGTTCACAAACCATGATTTAATTGAAGGGAACCTCATGCAGCCACCGTCCATACATGTACAAGAATTCATCTTATAGATAAAATTCGTTCTTCGAAAATGTTTTTGTTCTGCGTAGCGTACAACACTTAATAATTTGAAAAATCTTGAGCTAGTTTGTTAGCTAAAATAATTTTCATGTCTCTGTCTTCGCTGACTCATGTTTTGAAGTTCAGCAGTGTCGTAAACTTATCTGAATAACTGGAAACGTTATTTGTATAACTATGATCTCTCCTTAAGGCAGGTGATTCCCCCACTACTTTAATGCAATTACAATGAGTGTCACACGTCTCGAGAACGCAGTTTTTGAGTGAACACATGTGAAGGTATGGAACGAATGAAAGGTTAACGTGAACACTGACCAAGGAGAATAATAAAAAAAAAAGAAATTATAATAATCGCAAATTTTGCTCGCACGTGATCTAATGTTGAATAATTCGACGAAAGATATCACATTTCGTATATATATATACCCTTTCAGCTGGCCATGTGTCTTCACATTACCATATGGATACAACAGACGAAAGAGAATCACTACATATTAGTATTGACGACCATAGTATTATTTGGTGACTAGAAAAGAAATGAGATAAGCTACTTGAAGCCTTGGATGTCTAAGATAAATCTGTATAATGGTTCCACGTGTTCTGAAAGCTGAATGTGTGAACAAACCCGTTAATAACGATTGAAACCTATGTTGTGGAAAGAAATCTAAGTCAAGTACATAAAGCAAAAGTGTGAAAGCCAGCAACCATCTCACAAAAATCCAGAACGAAATTGGTTGCATATGTGCAGTTCGCTATCACAAGACAAATCATCTATATCACAAGAGAGAATGGGCACGTCAACATCAGTGCATCAAGCGGAAGACCAAGAATGAGTCTTTGTCCGCTGGCCTTGTGAACCGACTCTGCTGTCAAGCTTCGTTTTTCGCATAAAAGTTTGAACGACTTGGTAGGAGATAACTTGGTTTCCACCCAGAGATGTACTCCTAGTGAGTACAGACCTTCGACGCAGAGAGGTGCCTAATGACGTCAGTACAAATACGCCTTTCAAATCAGACTAACATTAGTATTAACAACTACGCAACAACGAGAGTGAACATATTCACAGCACAAATGCGGTTCAAAAAGTACAGAGCGGATGAAGAACATAGGTGGGAAGCAGAAGTTGAAAATCGGTATTGGAAGAAATATAAATAATTGTGTCTGTTCTTCACTCTTGTGTCCGAAATAAAAAGAGACAAATGAAAATATGTCAGAACGTTATCTGTACTCGGTTTATCAAAACTGTGGGCCACCAGGTATTTGCTATTGGACGAAATTTAAGCGCTAAAAAAGTAATATTTGCATACGTTTGGCAATGGAAGGAAAAAAAAGAGAAATGCTACGGTATCTTCTTGACATTTTATCGACTTATTAAACGTATTTGATAGATTACTTTTTAAAACATATTTGGAATTTATGGAACAAAAGGAAGTACAGATATGAGTCAAACTCATAAATTAAAACGACAGAAACAAGCCCATAGAAACAAGAAAAGGAATAGTCACGCGAGTTAGGGTTTAGGAGTGGTTTAAAGTAAGTTTTAAGTTTATTACTTCACCGATTTAATCGTATTTCGAAGAGAGAAAGAATGTTAAAGACACGAGGCAAGTTTTTAGTTCATTGCCACTTCCGTTTATCTCACATTCAGAAAATCAGTGATGCAAATATTAGTAATTTTCTTAAGATCGCTAAATCTATTTGGAAAAAAAAGAAAAGAAGATTGGGGAAGGAAAGACAGTATGGTTGAATAAATTACGAGGCAGTTTTCAGAATTTGTATTTGGAGGAAACACTACTTAAATATGCCTATTAAGTAACTTCAGCTTAGTGAGGTTCACGTGTGTTATACATTTATCTCATTCAGAGCTTCCACATACAAAAACTGTAACAGAAGTGTAGAAAATTTTGAATACGACATCCTTTATAACAAAATATAGTTTGCCACATGGAGTGAATCACGCTAAGACATACACATAAAGACAATCTAGTGTTGGAACATTCTTTACAATCTCTCCATCTCCTTCCCTTCCTCTCTTTTCCTCCCTCTCCCTCTCCTTTTCTGTCACCCACCCCCCCCCCCGTCCTCATCTCCACATTTTGATGTATATTGGTTGTGTATAACACGAAAGTTGAAATGTGGAAACAGTAAAGTAAAAGTAAGCTCTAAGAGATCACCATAAGGACAAGAGAAGTAGAAATATGGGCAAGTATGCAACTGACAGTTAAAAGTAAAATCGATATGGAGTAGAAAATAAGAAGCATAGACTGCAGCAATGGAAATACAAGGGAATTATAAATGTGCGCAACGACAAGAGACAGTACATTCAGACTGATTAAGTGCAGTTTTGAGGAAATGAATAAAATTGTTAGTGATAAAAGGCCAGAACGGCATTAAGAAGAATTTGTCAAGTTGTTCCAAGAAGAAATGGAAATACGAATCTGAATCCAATACTAGGCCGTTGTTTGAAAGAACAGTGAAAATGAGTCAATGAAGATTCTTAGCAGCAGAGTGGAGTTGTTACTGATACGTATGCGAAGGTCTTCAGTAGTACTTCACTTCACTTGTGAGGAAAAATATCAGTGGATCAAATCATACAGTTACATCTGACTAATGCACCTGACTATACATACAGAATAGTCAGAAAGAGTCTGAAAACATGAAGGGTATTGTTGGAGAGGTTGTACTGAGATATAACTGTTTATAAAGAAAATGTATTCATTCTGCCGTTTCCTAGTTATTTAGCATTGTAGTCAGCCAATCACATCGTCGCAAATTCAAGCACTTGGACACCCTAAAAAGCGATAATGCACAGATCTGTAGGCCGGTGAGTTACCACTTGTTGACATGTTCATTACCAGTTAAAATGTGCGTTTTTAGGAAGTGATAAAATGTAAGTTTGAAAAATTAAGTCTGTTCGGTTTGAGGGAACCGGAAGAAGAAACCGTTTGGCGGCACCGCCGCTGGAAGGCTGGTTGGATATGCGTACGCGACGTCCTGTTAAATACCTTCAGTGCTAAATAATCCGGAAACAGCGCAACGTATGGAATTTTTTTCTTAACAATTATTCCTCAGCGCAACGTCCCTTACAACACCCTTAAAAGCGTCTACGACTGTTTCTTACCACCCTGTAAATGTGTTCAAGACATCAAATTTCTAAAGAAGTGATTACGATGTTCCATATCACAATTACTGGGGACAACCCTGCTCACAACGTTTTAATATATCATAGGAAAAAAGAAAGTTCCATCTATCCAGTCGTCGAAATCAAATAATTCATGGAAATATCCAAATAAAGCAAAGCTTGTTGGTTGATTTGTATTGTGTATAGAATGTACTTAGTGGTGTTATAAAGGGAAGACAATGAAGGGAGTGTACGTTGCCGATTAGTGAGGGCTTAGTGGGTGTAGAGAGCCTAACGATTGTCGACATGTATTATTGTCGCCATATAGATGATTAGCTTAACAAAGAAGCAACCAAAGTTGTAGAGTGTTACTTACAAGGGAACCTCCCCATCACACCCCCCCTCAGATTTAGTTAGAAGTTGGCACAGGGATAGGCCTTGAAAAACTGAACACAGATCAATCGAGAAAACAGGAAGAAGTCGTATGGAACTATGAAAAAAATAAGCAAAATATACAAACAGAGTAGGCCATGTGCAAGGTTGGCAACATCTAGGAAATTGTCAGCCTGCGAGCGCCATGGTCCCGTGGTTAGCGTGAGCAACTGCGGACCGAGAGGTCTTTGGTTCAAATCTTCTCTCTAGTGAAAACTTTAATTTTTTATTTTCAGACAATTATTAAAGTTCAGGCACTCACACATAATCAACTTCGCTCTCCAAAATTCCAGGACATGTTTAGATTTGCTTGGACATATGCAGGATTTGACGGTCTACACACGGAAACATTTGAAAACGTAAAAAACATATGTTTTGACAGAGCACAGGGAAAACTGTGCGACTGTGAAACTCATTTGTTCAGTTTATGTGACAACTCTTATGTTTTCATCACTTTTTTGGGAGTGAATATCACATCCACAAGAAAACCTAAATCGGGCAAGCTAGAAGAATCTTTTTACCCATTCGCCAAGTGTGCAAGTTAGGTGGGTCGACAACATATTCCTGTCATGTGACGCACATGCCGTCACCAGTGTCGTATAGAATATATCAGACATGTTTTCCTGTGGAGGAATCGGTTGACCTATGACCTTGCGATCAAATGTTTTCTGTTCCTATTGGAGAGGCACGTCTTTTCGTCTACTAATCGCACGGTTTTGCGGTGCGATCGCAAAACACAGACACTAAACTTATTACAGTGAACAGAGACGTCAATGAATGAACGGACAGATCGTAACTTTGCGAAAATAAAGAAAATGAAATTTTCACTCGTCGGAGGACGCGAACCAAGGACCTCTCGTTCCGCAGCCGTTCACTCTAACCACGGGACCACGGCGCTCCTGAGCTCAGATTGTCCTTGATGTTGCCTATCTTTCACATGGACTACTCAGTTTGTATATTTTGCTTATTTTTTCATAGTTTCGCACAACTTCTTCCTGTTTTCTCGATTGATCTGTGTTCAGTTTTTCAAGGCCTATCCACTGCGTCAATTTATAACTAAATCTGAGGGGGGTGCGATGGGGAGGTTCCCTTGTTAGTGAAAAAACAATTAAAAGTTAAGGTTTGTTAATTCCTATATTTTATCTTCTAAAAATACTATCAAATATGGACCTGCATACATTTTGACTCAATGACTAACATAGCAAGTATGTCTCATGCACCAAAATAACTCAGGAAGAGAATACGTTTAGGGTGGCGTTGACGAAGAGATCGTTGTTGATGGAACAGAATCTTGGTAGGACAGAAATGCGAAAGGGCATCTCCGATGTCTTTCTGGAAGGAACTGCCCTAGCATTAGCATTAATTGATTTTAGAAAATAATGGAAACGTTTTTCATTATAACAAGAATGAAGTTTTGACCCTACTCATCCCGAATTGAGACCAATGTCCTAACCAATGCAACATCTCACCCTGTAGGTCAGGAACAAACGTATGATGTTTTGGTACGAAATCTCATCTGATTTGTTAACATACGATAAGAACTTTGTAGCATACATTACCTTACGTCCTTAAAAATCATTCGCCGGCCACGGTGGCCGAGCGGTTCTAGGCGCTCCAGTCCGGAACAGCGCGACTGCTACGGACGCAGGTTCGAATCCTGCCTCGGGCATGGATGTGTGTGATGTCCTTAGGTTAGTTAGGTTTAAGTAGTTCTAAGTTCTATGGGACTGATGATCTCAGATGTTAAGTCCCATAGCTCTCAGAGCCATTTGAACCTTAAAAATGATTCAAAACACTGTTTCCGATACTCATCAGAGAGTTATTGGAGAAATGCAGTTATCTAGGACAAAAATTCGAGATAGTGTATCACTACGTTCGTCGAACTAGTTGTACGTCAGCTTGCGTAATTGTACCGTAATGAGTACATGTCAAGTACAGCGTTTCCTTTGTGTCCGTGTGGACTGATATGGAAATTAAGGGAATGGACATGCCGAGTAACAGTAAAATCATCTCATAAAGCAGCGTATTACTCAAGGAGAGACAAATGTCATCACCAAGTTATATATTACAGAAAATGATTTAATGCAATGTACTGAATTATAAACTGGTATTTGAGAGCGGTACATCAGCAACTTTTCTCACTCAAGACATGCAATATTGTGTCACCGTCTACATGCGTGTAGCCTTCATTCCAATACAACCGCACCCGTTCTGTGATTTAGGTTTCTGAGTAACAAGAAGACGAGTGAGTAATATTTTCTTCTAGGATGTGAGGGACAAAATTTGAGGGATGGTAGGTCACGACACACAGGTTCATTTTTTTGTGAGGTATGCGCCTATACTCCATTCACCGAAACAAGAGACGTACTGTAAACACGGCAAGGCGCGTGACCACAGTGCTGCCGTCGAGGGGTGTACAAGGCAGGGGCGTCACAAATTAAAAGATGAAAGTCGCGTTTTTTATGATTTGGCACCTGAACATGATAAAGTGATCCGAGAACTGCCTTCCGACACCTTTTCTTACAGTTTATATTAAAATTTATTGTCACTGAAAAAGAGAAATATTTAAGCTTTCAGGAAAAGTTGTTTTTTCGCGTTACTCTATATTTATCACGCTGTATCTCCTAAAATGTGTGTCGCAGAGCAAAATAATTTTATGAATGCCTTCAGTACTATATGTTGATGACGTCTACATATTTTCTGCCCAATAGAGTCAGTAATAGTGAAGTAATAAATTAAAATCTCACGTCTGATGCAGAACTTTTACCAAATCACCATCCGAAATATAGTAAGCGACAAACTTTTTCCCCTTTAAATTTTTTTGTGGGGGTGTAAGCGATAAAAGTTTCAGAAAGGTTTGAATTTAATTTTGTAGTTTGTTCGAATGCGATGGGTGCAACCGTTTGTCCTTAATGAGCGATGCATTTGCGGTTCGCAGGCGCGGTGCTCAGTCAGTGTGGCCGTCTCAGTTGCAGGTGTGAGCTCGTTAGTGGGCGTTGTACAGCGGCGATTTCAGGATATCTTAAGTTCATCTGTAAAGACGCTTGAAAGACTAGTTGTTGATTATTGGAGTAAGTATATGTGTTTGTAGTCACGCTGAGCATTCACTGTTTATGTGCGCATCTAATAGCATCGCATGGTTTCTTATTTTATACATTCACTTATTTCATTAGCATCACATACGGCTGTCCTCATTATGTCACCACGGATTCAGCGAGCGAGGTGGTCGTGTCAATTCTGAGTCCAGCAAAGAAGCGAGCAAAGAAGAAATCATTAAGTTCTTCTGAGAAGCAAATGGTGCTTAATGTGTATAAAACGGAACTGTTACATCCAGAGCAGTCGATGAGTGACATTGTTTCGAAAACAGCTGCAGCTACAGTTGTTGGACGTTCTTCAGTGTATCGTGTGATAAGTGAGTACAAGGCCACACACTCTTTGAAGTCTCCCGAGAAAGTAAAATTACAATAGAAACTTTCTGAAAGTGTTGATGACTTGGATAGAAATGCGATGCGAAGGAAAGTACACGATTTTTTTTTTTTTTTTCGTAACGAATTGCCAACAGTTGACAAAGTGCTTACAGTCGTGAACGAAGATGCAGATCTGGGCAATTTTCGGAGAACTACATTTTATAAGTTATTGAGAGAAATGAATTTCAGATATGTCCGGCGTGGGCGCGATAGCATGCTAATAGGCAGGGATGACATCGTTTTATGGAGGCGGCGTTATCTTCGAACCATTAAACGGTTGAGAGATGAAGGCAGACCCATTTACTATTTGGACGAGACGTGGGTGAATGCAGGACATACCCGAAGTTATGTCTGGGTAGATGACACTATAAATTCCTCAAAACATGCGTTTCTGTCCGGATTATCCACCGGAAGCAAGGGCCCATCCTGGTGAAGGGAAACGTCTGATTATCGCACACATTGGCAGCAAAGCAGGGTTCGTTGAAGGATGTTTGTGGACTTTCGAATCCAAGAAAAGTGGAGATTATCATGAGGAGATGTGCGCCGAAACCTTCGAGAAGTGGTTTCAAGATGTTCTTCCTCGGCTTCAGGAAAATGCAGTTATTGTTCTTGATAACGCGCCGTACCATTCTCGGAGAAAAGAAAAGTTCCCAATGCGAATTCCAATAAGCACGAAATATCAGAGTGGCTAAAATCTAAAAACATCGATTTCGAAGACGGTATGTTGAAGAAAGAACTTTTAGATATAGTTAAAAATCACAGAACAGCGCACAACGAATACGCAATAGATGAAATGGCGAAAAATGCAGGGAAAACTGTTCTCAGAATTCCTTCGTACCACTGTGAATTAAACGCCATCGAATTAGTGTGGGCCAGAATCAAAGGCTATGTTGCAGCGAAAAACAAACATACAAAATGCCGGAAGTACTGCTAGAAGGAGCAGTAAGAACAGTGACTGCAGAGGATTGGAACAAGTGTGTCCTCGATGTGTAAGAGGTGCGAGCAGATGTAATTTCGATGTATTGCTCATGCGCTGCCTGCGATATGCAAGGTATAAGAGAATCGCTGACCAGAGAGCAGTGTTGACTGTACGAACTGTGTAGCAGTAGCAGTAAGTTGTTGCCAGTGTGTGTGTCTGCTCTGGACTGGTCTGGTGTATCATGTTGGCTGGGCCGGTCGCGGTGCAGCGATGCCGGAGCCTGAGTATTATTGTATAAGAAAGCAATAACGTGTAAATGAAATAAATGAAACAAACCGCAGTGGATTACTATGAAGTGGGAATTTCACCTTCGGAATGAACGAAAGAAGATGCAATACCTCGTCACGAAGAGTAAATGGATCAGAATTAACAAACATTAACATGAATATACTATGCACATCGTATGATAGCAGTCTTAACTAATTATTTTTCTTTCAGAATACGAGGCGATTGATGCAGGCTCTCAGATAGAACTACACATCTTAGTTTTAGTGATGAAATATGCTAGAAATAAGGAACTCTATAGTATGAATAGTTGTATGAAGTAAATGGTAATATGAATAATGAAGTGTCTTTTTGCAGATGATAATGAATGATGATGAATAGTGATGAAGAATATGGTAATATGAATAATGAAGTTTTTCTTTGCAGGTGATGATAATAATGAAGTTATGGTGATATGAATAATGAAGTTTTTGTTTACAGGTGATGATAGTGATAAATTTTATATGGCCACTAAACGCACCACTTTTAAGTTTTTCTTTGCAGATGAGGATAATGATGAAGTTTATACATTTACTGTTAGTTAAGAAATGCTATGTAGTTATTTAAGTACTTGTAGCAGTTCGTTTTGACACTATGTCTTATGTCGCATGGTATAATGACTGAAGGTTTTGGAAAGGACAGCTATAGTACATATATATTAAGTACACATTTCATTACCTGTTAATTCGAAGTTCACTACTTTTCAGCATAATATGCGTTTCTTCTTTCAGCTTAATAATCCATTTTGTATTTTTTTTAGGAGAAGCTATTCACGAAGTTAATATGCTATAAGCAGTTAGTCATTAAACCTGTTCTAGTACTTGCATTTTTTTACCCATTTGTGTGTGTCATTCATGAATGTGATCACATATGCTCTACTTGTTTCATAACCTTGCTAGAGCTGACTCATGACGAATGACGTTACCTATCCTCATTTGCAGCAATAAGTCAAAAGCAAATATTTTCATGCGCCAGCAATTAATTGTCGATCCCAACGCAATGCATTGCTAGCACAAAAAAATAGACCTTGAATAATAGTTACAGTGTGTTATATTTTAAATATGTCTTATGTCACTGGAATGATGAGTTCTGAGTAATACTGAATGATGTTTTCTAATCACAGACCTTGAGTAATAGTTACAGTGTGTTACATTTTCAATATTTCCAATGTCACTTGAATGATGAGTTCTAAGTAATACAGAATGATGTTTTGTAATAATGCATAAATACTATGCCAATAATTTCTATAAATAATATTTTTGTTATACTCTATAAATGCTGTGCCAATAATTAACTCTCATTTTGAATGATAACTTCTGAATAATACTGAATAAGGTTTTATAAAAATATAAGAATACTTTGTAACTGGCCAATGAGTGCCAATAATTATTTTAAATATGTCCTATGTCACTTGAATGATGAAAAATGTTTTGTACTATTCAATACTTGCTATATGTTTAGTAACTGGCCAATGAATGCCACTGTTTCTTATTTTAATTTTGTATTATGTCACCTACATGCTATTATATATGAATACCAGTAGCTTGATGCTACACTCATTAGCTCCTGTTTTGAAGGATGACTTCTAATGGTTTGTAACTGGCCAAAGAGTGCCAATGATTACTATAACTAGATGAATTATGTAAATGGTATGCCATTATTTAACTCTTGCTTTGAATGATCACTTTTAAATGGTTTGTAACTGGCCAATGAGTGCCAATATTTACTGTCATCAGATGACTTATGAATAATATTCTGTAATACTCCATACACAGTACAGAAATATTTACTAACTAGGCAATGAGTGCCACCAATTACCCGAATCGCTTGATAGACTAGTGTAATTCTCAATGATGACTAGCATAAGACTTAATGTCCTTCATCTTCTGACCTAATTACCAGAAATTACTGCAATATAGGTTTGTCCTGTCTATCCTTATGATCATGGAGCACTATATTTGGTTTCTGCACTAATTCTACGTTGGTGAAAGAGTGTGGTGTTGACACATCATGGTGTCCACTACCTTGAACAATGGAGATGTTATTATGGTTCCACTGTTTGGTGTACCTAATGTACTACCAAAATGATAACATTGAATATTCATACGACATTTCAGTGTCTTGGCTACACTGATTAATACTTCAGGGAAGAGAACTTCAGATTGTCTCACTTGGTGTTGTGCTTCTGTAGAAAGATATGGACTTTCAGTGCAGCTACGTGCAACCTACTGTGCTACAACCATGATGCAATCTTTCCCTTTCCTATCCTAGTTCTTGTAAAATGGTAAAAAAAATACTACAGTGCGTATGCACTTTATGTCGTTTGTTAATATGTTTTGTACTCATTGCATATACATTTTGTCATTGCTAGGTATGTTCTGTACTACAGTGCGTATGCACTTTATGTCATTTGTTAATATGATTTGTACACATTGCGTATACATTTTGTCATTGCTAGATATGTTCTGTACTACAGTGTGTATGCACTTTATGTCATTTGTTAATATGATTTGTACTCATTGCATATACATTTTGTGATTTCTTGATATGTTCTGTACTCAGTGCATGTGCACTCTATTTCATGTTCTGCACTTATATATATATATATATATATATATATATATATATATATATATATATATATATATATATATATATATGTATATATGTATATATATGTATATATGTATATATATGTATATACTCTGTGACTGTAAACTTAGTTAATTAAGAAAAATTTGTTGCTCATGGCAAGTCCAGTTGACTCACCATTGCTGCCAAATTTTTGCCCCCCCAGTGGAGGGTTATGTAAGAGGTCCAAGCAGATGTAATTTCGATGTATTGCTCATGTGCTGCCTGCGATATGCAAGGTATAAGAGAATCGCTGACCAGAGAGCAGTGTTGACTGTACGAACTGTGTAGCAGTAGCAGTAAGTGTGCCAGTGTGTGTGTCTGCTCTGGTCTGGTCTGGTGTATGTTGGCCGGGCTGGTCGCGGTGCAGCGATGCCGGAGCCTGAGTATTATTGTATAAGGTAAAAAAGCAGCCTCGCGCATATCTAGCAATATTATGTAACCACCCATGTATATCTTTTAAAAATGTTCTAATAATAACACGCATTCATTTCAATTTAAAGAATTTAATATTTTTTTTTTCAATGCATGATCATTCCGATTGTTGCAAAAGAAAAGTCATTTGCTGCCTTTCATAAATAACAAATGTATAGGCCAGCATTGCAGAGCTGTGCCAGAAAACAGCTATTGTAAGAGCAGATAGTTGCCGAATTTATCGAGGTGAGAATTTTTGCTTTTTATTCAGAATGATCTTACAGGGCCATGACGCAGCACTGCTGTCGTCCAAATTTTACCAGGTTACTGAATTTATTTTTTATTACGAGGTTTAGGAATTTTTCTGTTTCGAGTTTATATTAAATGAGAAAAGAATTTTGTGGGTACATTAAATGGGAACCAGTTTTGTTGTGAGGTTACACTAAAATTAGAATCATTAACCAAATAATATTTAATTATTCTTTGTGTGGGGAGGTTACACATGTGCGTAGAAAAAGTGGAAACTCAAATGTGGAAATTAGACTGCATTATAGACGAGAGAGAGAGCGGTTTGTTATAAACCTCAATGAAAACAACTCACGTTCGACAGAGTGAACCTTGTTTCATCCTTTATCATTATTATTACTGGTATTGTTATTAAAATTAACAATTAATTGTGTTTGAATGGAGCGTTTTGTTAGCAACCTGAATGAAAATAAATCTGCTTCGACAGAATGAACTCAGTTTAACATTATTTTAACGTTATTGTTAAATTTATTTAGTACATTGTTGCCCAGGTTTCTCACGTTCCGCTGTGACAGCTCGGCAGCCAGCCGAACGCCGCCAGCTGCAAAGCGTGCGCCAAGGATTTTCCACACCCCTACATATCACGTGAACACCGAATGCTTTCTCTGGAAACGAGCGTAGTCGCTCACATGACACTGTTTATGTTTCGTCCCAGCTCTCGGTGAATAGACTATAAGTGCGTAGCTTTTGTCGTAGAAGTGGGATGATCGTAATGTTGGGTGTAACCCGCCTCTAACAATGCAGCCATAAAAATTCTCCCGTAAACTGCTCTTCAATACAGCTATTATATTATTGCTCCGTAACATTCCTTTTATTGAAGCCTACTAAATCCTGCTCGAGCTTCTGGAGCAATCCGCCTGCAAAAATAAAACTCCGGCTCCCTAAAGAGTGGCGGCTCGTAGAGAGACGTTCTGGGTGTCCACAAATTTTTAAATTCAATTGTATACGAGAGTGTGAAATTAATAGCATCTCCTGTATAACAGTTATGCTGATGAAAACATATCTATAATTCAGTATCTGTCAATAATAATAATAGTATGTAGAACTTGACTGAAAAAAGGAAGACTCTTTTTTCTGGAATTTTGTTGTTTTGCACATAATTAAGGCAGTTTAAGCTTTCGTTACTCTCTGTTTCGCATTTTTGTGTAAGTGGGAGTTTTCGTGCTTTTTTATTTTTTCGCAAATGTACAAGATCCCTAAGTCATGTATTAGTTGACGATTTAACTTCTGGGCTGAAAATCAGACATTCTTACGTCGCACCCGCATAATGACTTACGCTTGTTATACACTTCTTTGTTAAATGTTCACTTGTAGTCACACTTACTTGATTTCGTCACTTTCTCAGAGAACGAATTTGGTCTGGAATGCCATAGTTTCTTTGAGGCTAACTTTTCCTGGTAATTTTATTTTCTGTTAGCACTTAATACAGGTAAAACAGTGTTCATCTTGACACTCAAAAGGAAAGCCGATTCCTGTGCAGTAGACCACCAACTCCAAACACAAACTGATGCTTGCTGAAATGATTATATTCAAGTAGTATTTTCTACCAAAAAGATCACTTGACTAGAATATAGGTGAGGCGCCGAGAGCCATAAGGGAAAAAAGCGCACCTTCTCAAGGCCTCCCTATTTAAATGAGACCAGTGAGACAGCTTTTCGCGAATGTTCAAATATATGTACAATGGTATGCTTACAGTACAAATAAACCATAACATCAACAGATGTCAGAAGCACGAATAGGTGCTACAGTCTCGCAATCGACGATGATGTGCTTCATGCTTCTC
This sequence comes from Schistocerca piceifrons, assembly GCF_021461385.2. NCBI lineage: Eukaryota > Metazoa > Arthropoda > Insecta > Orthoptera > Acrididae > Schistocerca > Schistocerca piceifrons. The sequence continues at coordinate 413,844,461 of NC_060140.1, forward strand.
AGCGCCACAAATGGATTACTCTATGATAAAATCCAAAACTTTATACACCATATCTCATTCAGAATCCCACAAAATAGTCTCTTCTCTGAGTATAACTATAACGCACACTGATGTCTTATTTAATTTTACTATAGGAGTATAGTGTGTGAATTCGCATATCCGTGGAGCGCGCTACCACCTAGCTGGATTTATTTATTTCTGCATTTATTTTACCTGGCAAGATTAGGGCCTTCACGCCCTCTCTTACACTTAACCAGGCATACTCAGATTGAACGAATTACAGTTTCTACAGAACATTAAGGACATATAACGTGTTATACAGTATTAATGTTAAAGAAAAGAAAATCGAGATAACAACAGTAGCACAATGATAATTATAACAATCAAAAGATAATTATAACAATCAAGAATAATAATAATAATAATAGTAATGACTATGTATATGAAAGTAAACATATTTTTCTTTTATGAATGTCAGTCCTATTGCTAGTTGGGAATTTTATGGCGAACTAGTAGTTGACTGGTAAAGGATAGCAGTGCACGCCATGAACCATGCAAATTTTGTACGAATTTAGCCCATAAGGCAATTACGTCACACCAGTTGCACATATGCAGAAGCTCCTTCAAACGTGCACAAGTGAAGGTGTGCTCTATACCCTGATGCCAAGTTTCATCGAGTCTGGTGGAGTAATATGTATCACAGCGTGACAGATTTTTCGCCAAGTATTTCACATTATTGCATGTAATTTACGTTTAACATATTCAAAGAGAAATAGCCACTAAATCCGCAATGTGTGCTCTCGTGCTCTTACACTGCAGCTGCGACTGCCTCTAAAATAAAATACATAACCTGTCAGCAGCTAACATAACTTTCATTGCAACAGGTAGAAGTACAAGTTTAATGCAATGTTGTGTATAAATCCTTTTAATACAGGGTGAATATTAATAACACCGACAAACTGCGTCGGAAATGCATGGTTGTCATAGATGACGCTGATGACTGATGGTTCCTCTGACCACGCATCGTGTTTTCCTTGTGTGCTGCAGACTGTGTGATTGACTGTGCAAGTAGCAGAATGGTCCGATATTCATGTACAAGTACCCCCACAGACACCAACACAACATTTCAAGCCCTTTTTTTTGGGGGGGGGGGGGTTGTGTGATCATGGGTCCCTTCAGATAGAGGAACGTGCAAGGAGGCGGCGGAGTGTGCTTACACCAGATTTGGAGGACCGAGCTGTACAGGATATTGAGACGAACCCTAATATAAGCTCCAGGCAAGTGAGACGCCAACATTGTGTAAGCCAAAAGATATAGCATACATATCCTGCATGGCAACGGCTACTTTCCCTATCACTTCCTTGTTGTCTAATAAGTAGACACTCTGTAGTGACAGTAAACCGAAGAAAGACGAAAGTAATGAGAATGAAGAGTAATGAGATAATCGATAAACTTAACATGCAAATTGGAAATTACGAAGTAAACTACGAATCCTACCACCTTGGAAGCCAAATATCACTTGACGGACGAAACAAGGAACATGTAAAAAGCCACTCAGCACCGTATAAAAGGGAATTTTTGACCAAAAGAATTCTATTAGCATAAAATATCGTCAGTTCCGACATCGGACTTGATAATCGATCCCCAAAGACAGAGGAAAAATCCGTATCCGTTCAGAGGATACGTTGACCTGGAAAAAGCGTCTGAGTTTGTAAAATGGTGCAAGATGTTTGGAATTTTCAATAAAACACATACAAACTTGAGGAAACTGGTTATTGTACAATACTCATGGTGAAACAATAAAAATAGAAGTCAAACAGGAAAGTGCTGGGATGAAAGACGAAGCAGGAGTAACAGAAATGAGACTATAAGTGACATCGAACCTGTGGACGACGATAGTGACGGGCTTCTGTTAACTTTGAAACAAAGTAACGCATTGCGGACGAAGCGGAGGATATAGGAAGTAGGCTAGCGAAGATATCTCGCTAACAGAAATCTGTTAGTATCAAATATGGGCCGTACTTTGAGCACTAAAGTTCTGAGGATGTACCGGTATATCTTAAGCGTATCAGTACATGGAAGTGAATCGGAAAAAAAAGAATCACAGTGTTAGTGAAGCGGTGTTACAAAAGGATGCCAAAAATAAATGGTCTGATCAGAAACTTTTTTAATGGAAGAGGGAGCCGTAGAGGGAAAATCTGTTTGGAAAGACAGAGTCTGGACTACATACAAAAATAGATGAGGACGCTGAGTGTTATGCCACTCTGACATGAAGAGGTCGCTACAGGAGACGATAACGGAAATCGCATCCGATCGCATCAAAGCAGTTAGAAGACCAACGATAGAAACCAAAAACAAAAATGGAGTGTTTTCTACACACACGCTCACGCGATTTGGAGCCTCATAATATCATTTAGTTGTACAGTTACGCATGACTGTCTTTTAAGAGAACAATTGAGCGTACTTCAGAGGAAATTGGTGCTGTAATTTGACTCACATCTACTTTCGGATATACAAATCGTTGTTTAAAAACAATTAAAGGTGAAATTGATTGTAAGAATCTGACAAATGGCGACGTGAGAAACTGCACAGATCTCTCGACTTGCATAACTTATTACGTTGTCTAAGATTTCTTCTCATCGCGCTTGGTAATTGCGGCGTACCTTTTTGGGTTAATGAGATCTCTACATTAAATGTGGCTAAATTTACACTTGCAGCCACTTCAGAAAATCGTCTCGGTTTCCTGGCTAATTAAAATGTGCTCGACGAAGGTAAAGAAGATTTTTAAAGAGGAAGGCTATATCTTTCCGTAAAGAACACGATGTAATTATGTTAATTACGCTGTAACAGAATTATTTTTCAGTGGGTGATTGCTAAGCCTGAAATTCTGTGGCACTGATCGGGTCAGTACTGATTTTGTTAGGAACTCTGAGAAAGTCTCTTTCTAAAAGCTGTTGCTATTCAGATCATAGTAAACGGTGGTTCAACTCACTAAAATGATCATTTTCAAATTTATGATCGATTATTCATGTTCATTAAAAATAACTTTCCTGTACATATAAAAAATTTTAGTTTGTTAAATAATTTCAGACGTAATATTTATGAAGAAATTTAGTGATGGTAATACATAAGGTATCTCATTTTAAATGAGAGTCATATCTCGTTATTTCCTATATAAATTATGCTACTATGACTTCTTCAGAGGTTTTGAAAAGTATCCACAGTGTGAAGTCTATTACATTACGTACTTATCATAGGATTCCATTTGTTAGGCAATGTTCGATTATCACATGAATTTCTCTTTTACTCAACATTTCCTATAGGGTAAACTGACTCAGTTATTCTTTGAAGAAGATTAACAAAAATTTGTTACTGTATGTAAGAAAACTCTCAGCAGATTGAAAGAATGGTACGATAGATTGTATAATTATTGCGAATAAATCTATTGTGATTGCTGTGGACGAATCAGTGCATAGGGTCTGTCTTATCTAAAGTAATACCTGTGGCCTGGCATGAAACAAAAACATTCGTAAACACCTCATCTGCCGGTGCTACCCGCCCTTAAAACAACCTACCCTTCACTCTGGGCACAGTACAATGGCCGAATGCATTTTTTAAAAAAGGAAAGCACTTCTTTCTGTCAGCTTCTTAGGTTTATCCTACAAAATTAAGATACACGTTGGGTTCTCCTCTCTCTAACAGTAATGACAATGCTGTTACCTTCTTCCACTTCCGCTTCTTTCTCCTTCCGTTCTGTGTCAGTCTCGCAACATTCTTCGCAGCCGCCCTTTCTTCATTACTTGTATTGCATCATGTTCCTCTCTCTCAACCTATCCCATCCCTGCCAGGGCTCTCACATTAAATCTACCTCCTAGAAATTGACTTCAACTTTTCATCTCCGTGCTGTAGCTACGACTGTTTCCATTATCTGTATTATTTCTGTTACAGAGGATGGGAGGTTAGGGTTTGACGTCCCGTCGATGACGATGTCCCTAGAGACAGAACACAAACTCGAATTGAGATGGAACGGAAGAGTAATCAGCTGTTTATTTTCAAAGAAACCATCCCGCCAATCGGCATAAGTAATGGATGGAAATGACGGAAAGCCTAAATGAGGATGGACATGTCAGCCCATACTTTACCCTCATACGCCTGTTAAGTAAAATATTGTCGTACCCTTTCTTTCCCTGGAAATGAGTAACAAAGAGCGCAATCAAGATTATAGTCGGAGCAATATTAGCGAACTCTGATGTGGCAAGGGGTGACAATTACGCTATTTGCTAACGGCGCTGATGCAGCGCCGGATTCGGAGACATTTATTTATTTACACGTGTAGTTCCGCAGGACCAAATTAGGAGCAAATCTCCAAGGTCACAGAATGTGTCAATACATGAAATTACAACATGAAAGTAATAACAGGTAAAATAAAATGTTTATGAATCCAAAAAGTCAAGCCATGAGTTAAAGTAAACGGAATCAACAATCTAACGTGAGAATGAGCTCAATTTTTCAAGGAACTCCTTAACCGAATAGAACGAGTGACCCCTGAGGAAAGCATTTAGTTTAGTTTTGAAAGCACTTGAATTACTGCTAAGATTTTTGAATTTTTGTGGTAGCTTATTGAAAATCGATTCGACTGTATACTACACACCTTTCTGCACGAAATTTAAGGAAGTGCGATCCAAACGCAGATTGGATTTCTGCTGAGTATCAACAGAGTGAAAGTTGCTAATTCTTGGGAATAATTTTTCCTCTTTAGGGCCAGAAGCATAATATATGTCTGATAACGACATGACTGTCGGAGCAGATACATCAAATATCTGCTTAGAATAAGTAATCTTTATTTATGACAGGGACGTTCGGCTTTATCGCCAATTTCAAGTACCTGCAATTACAATTTTGGTGAGAACAGGTATGGTTGCCAATGTCACTCATATTGAAGTAGCTGTCTTTTACTCACGTCTAGATTGATGTGGCTTCCATACTGCGTCGATAGTGTACTGCTTTGTAACTGTCACTGCTTTATTAAGATCGTAAATGGTGTCAAGATGTTGAAATTACATGTTAGTTACGACGTGAGAGCAGTTTGATAGTTTCACTCTTACAAGGCTCTACGTTTACAATAAGCTTGGGAATATGTTGATATTGTTAACAAGGAACGACAGTAACGAACATATGTATTGAGAGGGAAATGTCAAAATACCAAGACAAGTGAACATGGGTCGACAAGAGTTTCGCGAACTTACACCACTTATTGCACGAACTGCCCGATTCTGAGACAAAAAATCCTTTTGGATTGGGAAGAGTTACCCTAAAATATAATACCATACACAAGTGAAAGCAAATAATCAAAGTAGATTAATTTTCGTGTCGATCACTTATTGCAGATATCGTTCTAATAGTAGAAATGGCAGCATTAAGTCATTGAACAAGATCCTGAACGTGAGCTTTCCACGAGAGTTTGCAAACTATCTGAACACCTATAAATCTGAACAGTATAGTTTCACAAGTCATATGCCTATTATGTGAATTCAAAACGTCGAGTTTTGTAGAATTGTGCGTTATAAACTGAAAAAACTTAGTCTTACTGTGATTTAGCGTTAGTTTATTATCTACAAGCCGCGAACGTATGTCATGAACTGCACTATTTGAAACAGAGTCAATGTTGCACACAACCAAGCGAGTGTCATCGCAAACAGAAATATTTTAGAATTGCCCGTAATACTAGAGGGCATGTCATTTATATAAATAAGGAACGGAAGTGGCCCCAACACTGATTCCTGGAACACTCCACATTTGACCGGACGTCACTCAAATCCCGCATCACAGCTATTCTCAACACTGTGAATAATGACCTTTTTCTGTCTGAAGTAAGAGATGTACCAACTGTGAGTTGCTCCCCGTATTCCATAATGTTCCAACTTCTGGAGCAATGTTTTGTGATCAACAAAATCAAAGCCTTAGTTAAATTAAAAAAAAAAAAATATGCATATCGTTCGAAATCTCTTACTTAATCCATCCAGTACCTCACACAGAAAAGAAAATGCAGCATTTTCAGTTGTTAAACGACTCCTAAAGCCGAACTGTACATTTGATCGCAAATTACGTGATATAAAATGATCAATTATCCTTACATACACAGCCTTTTCAACAACTTTAGCAAACACTGATGGCATAGAAATAGGTCTGAAATTGTCTGCATTATCCCTTTCTACCTTTTTATAAAGCGGCTTTACTACTGAGTACTTTAATCGTTAAGGAAACTGACCATTCTTAAAGGAAAAATTACAAATATGGCTAAGTACAGGGCTAATATGTGCAGCACAGTACTTCAATATTCTGATAGGCGCTCCTTAGTCTTCAGTGATTTAATTATTGACTCAATCTCCCCCTTGTCAGTATCACAGAGAAGTATTGCAGACATCAGTCTCAGAAAGGCATTTTCCAAGAGAGTTACATGATTTCCTATAGAAACTAAGTTTTTGTAAAACTCACCAGCAATGCTCAGAAAGTGATTGTTAAATACTGTACATATATCGGTCTTACCAGTAACTGAAACATTTTTCCTACCAACTGACTTTATATGGCTGACCTTGTGCTGCTGACCAGACGCTTCCTTCAGCACTGACCATAGGGTTTTAATTTTATCCTGTGAATTGGTTATTTTATTTGCCTCCATAATAACATTTTGTGCATCTTACAATACTGTTTGTAATGGGCTACGGTAGCTTGATTGTGATTACTTCTAACATTATGATATGATTCCAGCTTTGTTCTACATGGTATCCTTTTCACACTAGCCAGCCAAACAGGCTGCCTGTTACTCCTAGTATTCCGTTTAGAACGTTCTAATGGAAAGCAACTCTCAAAGAGCATGAGAAATTTGTTAAGGAAAGCATTATATTTGTCATCTATGTTATCGGCACTCTAAACATCCTGCCGCTCTTGCTCCTTAACGAGGTTTAAACAACTCTGTATTGCCGTTGGATTAGTTTTGCTACATAGATTGTAACTATATGTGACATTTGTTTGAGTACAAAAGCCTTTTAGTGTTTAAATTTGTTCGTGATGGTCTGAAAGCCATTCGCCCTTTTACTAACAGAATGCCCATCTAGTAATGAAAAGTTAATAAAAATATTGTCTACGGCTGTGCTACTGTTTCAGTGCAGCCTAGTTGGAAAAAAACACAATCTGCATCAGATCATATGAGTTTAAAAATCTAACAAAATCCTTTTTCTTGCACATTCATAATTAGAATTGAAGTCACCACATATAACTAATTTCTGGTACTTCCTATAAAGTGAACGAAGTACCCTTTCTAGCTTGATCGTAAATGCTCTGAAGTCAGAGTTAGGGGACTTACAAACAACAACAGTTAGAAGTTTAGTTTCACGAAATTCAACTGCCTCTGCACAACATTCAACTACCTATTCAGTGCAGTGCCGTAATAGATCTATGGATTCAAACAGAATACTGTCTTTTAAATACATGGTCACTTCCCCACTCCGCAAGGAACTCCTTTAAAAACAGCCAGCTAATCTGTATTCTGGTAAAGGAAGCCTCTAAATTGTCAAATTATTTAAGTGGTTCTCCGATACACCAATAATGTCAGAGTCAACATCTGTAAGCAGTTCACTAACTTTATCTCTAACATCTCTTATATTTTGATGAAATATCCTAATTCCTTCTCTACTTGGATGCCTGACCTCCTCTGAGGGTGATTTATTAGTTAGAGGGGCTTCCTTTTTCAGCAGGTATACCTATCAGCTGGCACTAAATAGTAATGACGTAATGTTTGAAATAACCACACGAAGTAAAAGATTTCTAAGGACTTCCACATGAAACAATAATGTTTCACAGGACGATGTGAAATAAGCTTTCGTGAGTCTTTTATAAATATTTTATATTAACTTATGAAATGGACTGGAAAAGCATTTTAGGTGACAGATTTGCCAGGAAAAAGGAATGAAATGTAGTTTTAATAAGTACTGTGAAAATTATTTTACGCAACAATCAATGTTTTAGTGTTTAATAAATGTTTCATTTAATTTGAATCTTTGTTCAAACACCGGTAGACCAAGCCACTTTAGTAGTACGCAAACTGAAATCTAACTTTCTTTTACAGTGCAGTATATCCTTACTCACTAGTATGACAGAGAGAGATATTAATCTTCGGCTGCATACGATACGCACATGTGGACAGCAGACTAATGTAGAAAGTGCTAGTGAGTCTAAACAATCAGATGCAGTGTTGTCTGACTGAATGAAATGCACACTGACGTCCAAAATTAAAATAAAAAAACCACTGTTTTCCCGTGATGAGTCTAATTCAAGATGTAATCATACAAACTGTCAACGTATGTTGGTACGATCGTGTCCTGCACGGAAGATAGCACTGTGGTTAACGGAAACCACGTCATCGATGACGTCAGGGAACCTATCAAACGGAATAATGTTTGCTGGGTAGTCGTACATCTACAATAGCTGCGTACACAGTCACAGACGGTGCAGTATGACATAGAGAAGACGCCTACTAGGCTCTGTGGTGGAGGGCCATGGGAAGAATCGCAAACTGATGTGGCCCGATGGCTTATGTGAATCGTTCTGTTGTTTTTCGGATGTGGCGACAGTTAACAAGACCTAAATTGTATCCCTAAGACTTGTAAGTCAGAAAGAGAGAACCGTTATTTGGCTGTAAGGGCACGACGGTATCGCCTTGGTACTGCACGGCAACTGGCATCTGACCTCGCGGCATCCACTGGACGTGTCGTAGCTAGGAAAAGGGTGTACAGATGGCTTCGGAAGAGTGGCCTTTATTGTCGGACCTGCTGTATGTGTACGTCTGATACGTCTTTACATAAGGGAACGTCTAGAGTCGAGCCGTCAACATGCCTCTCGACGGTCGAACACTAGGCCAATGTCCTTTTCACATATAATTCCCGATTTGGTCTGGAGAGTGACTGTCGACACATTCGCATCTGGACGCAACGTGGAACACGACTTTTGTACCCAAACTTTGTGCAAAGACACTAATATCGAGGATGATCCCTAATGGTGTGGGCAGGGATTATGTTGACTACACGAACACCTCTTCATGAGGGCAGGGTTTAACTACTGTCAGGTAACGAGACAAGATCTTGGGACATGTGCAGTTGTTACGAGGTGCTGTGGGCATAGACTTCGTATTGCTGGACGATAGTGCTCGACCCCATAGGGCACGCGTGGTTGATGTTCTCTTGGAAAAGGGAGATATTGCACACATGGCGTGGCCTGCATTCTCTCCCGATTTGAATCCCATAGAGCACGTCTGAGATGCACTAGGGACATGGGTTGCAGATTAGATTTGATTTACTTTCATTCCAACTGATCCCCAGTGAGGAAGTTCTCCAGGATGTAGAACATGTCAGAAAAACAATAATACATGACAAATATTTGCGACTGAAACAAATAAGCTGATGTACCTTCCAAAGGTCCCATTTCAATAACGAAGATCGCATTAATGCACTGAATTTAAAATTAAAAAAAATGTTTTATTTATTTATAGGGTAATAAACGTATAATAGAACTACTACAATACTTATTTAGAATGAACACATCACTGCACTGAAATGGTGCAGAAGTTATATTGTACTTACACAAACACACACGCACACACACACACACACACACACACACACACACACACACACACACACACACGCAAAAATCAGTTGGTTCTGCTGAGAAATTCATCAATGGAGTAGAAGGAGTTGGTCACCAATAAATCCTTTAGGCTTCTCTTAAACTGAATTTCATAGATTGTTAAACTTTTTATGGCTGCTGGCAAGTTATTGAAAATGCGTGTTCCTGAATAATGCACACCTTTTTGTACAAGGATAAGTGACATTAAATCCTTGTGAAGGTTATTCTTTTTTCTAGTATTGATTCCATGAATTGAGCTGTTGGTTTGAAAAAGTGATATATTTGTAATGACAAATTTCATTAAGGAATAAATATATTGGGAAGCAGCAGTTAGTATGCCTAGTACCTAAACAGGCTTGTGCAGGATGTTCTTGAGCTCACACCACATATAACTCTTACTGCACGTTTTTGTGCCCAAGAAACTTTAGCTTGGCTTGGTGAATTACCGCAAAAAATAATCCCATATGACATTATGGAATGAAAGTAATCATAGTATTCCACCTTTTTCATTCTTATATCCCCTATGTCTGACACAATTAGCATTGCCAATAGAGATTTGTTAAGACGCTTCAGCAGTTCTGTGGTGTGCTCCTCCCAGATGAATTTAGCATCAAGCTGTAATCCCAAGAATTTAACACTGCCCACTTCTTCTATCTGCTTGTCATCATATCTTAGGCATATTTTCGTGGGACACCCTTTACAAGTTCTGAACTGCATGCAGTGTGTTTTTTAAAAGTTAAGTGACAAAGAATTGGCTAGGAACTAGTGATTAATGTCCACAAATATTTTATTAGATGAGCTTTCTAAGACTACATTTGATTTGCTATTTATTGCAATGTTTGTGTAATTGGCAAACAAAACAAACTTGGCATCTGGTAATGTTACTGATGAAAGGTCATTTATATACACAAGAAACAGTAACGGCCCTAAAATAGAACCTTGTGGGACCTCACATGTAATTAGTTCCCAGTTGGATGATACCTGATAGCTTAATACATGTCTCTTTCCCTATAAAACCCTTTGTTTCATGCCAGAGAATAAGATCTGAACCATTTTGCAACATTTCCTGTTACACCATAATATTCTTATTTACTTAAAAGGATATTATGATTTACACAGTGAAATGCCTTTGACAGATCACAAAATATACCAGTTGCCTGCAATTTTTTGTCTAATGAATTAAGTACATTTTCACTGTAAGTGTTGATAGCTGTCTAAATATCAAAACCCTTTAGCAACTCGAACTACGACTTTGACAGTATTTATTTGTGATAAGATGTTTATAAAGCCGGTTGTACATTAACTTTTCTAAAATTTTTGAGAATGCTGGCAAAATTAGAATTGGATGGAAATTTGATGCTACTTCTTTATCTCCCTTCTTAAACAGTGGCTTAACTTCAGCATAATTCAACCATTCAGGAAATATTCCACGGATAAAAGACTGGTTACACAGGTAGCCTAATATGTTACTTAACTCAGAATGACATTCTTTAATTAACTTTGTTCATATTTCATCATAACCATCAGATGTTTCTGACTTTAAAGTTTTTGTGATGGACATTACATCTGCTGGGGTAGTGAGGGTCAAATTCATATTATGGAAGTTACTTGAAATGTCTGTTCTGAGGTATTCCATAGCACCATCTACAGAACCTGCTAACTCCATCTTTGCAGTAACAGTTATAAAATGTTTGTTAAAAATTTCTGCAACACTATACACATCTGTCACCAATGTATCATATACTCTTAATGCTATTTGTCTCTCTTCGTGTCTGGTTCTACCAGTCTCCTCCTTCACTATATCCTATAGTGTCTTAATTTTGTTATCTAATATGACTATCTTTTCTTGTAATATATTTGCTTTGATGTCCGTATTACAATCTTTAATATTTTGCAGTATTTATTGTAATGTGATATAGCATCAACATCAGGACTTTTTCGGATTGACAGATACAGTTTTCTTTTTGTTTTACAAGATACCTCTATTCCTTGAGAAATCCATGGCTTCTTTGTAGACTTTGCTCTAATCTTGGTTAGTTTTGGGAGAAAACAGTGTTCCAATAAGGTAATCACTTTATTAGTGTTATATTTTTCATTCATGCCATGAACACTTGTAAACATCACTCCAGTGAATGACTCTGAGGAGTGTCCTAAAATAACCAATTTTTGGCTTATTGATTACCCTCTTGAGCTCAGATTTAACAGATTTGTAATCCTGTTCAGTTTTAACATTTAACAGGAGGAACTGCATACCATAATCTGAGAGGCTATTGACTACTGGTTTTGTAATACAATTTTGCTCACTGGACTTCTTTATAAAGATATTATCAATGGCTGTCTGTGAGGATTTGGCTACCCTAGTGAGGAACTTTACAGTGGGAATTAAGTTGAATGATAGTGTTACTAAGTCAAATAAGTTGTTATTGGGAGAGTCCTTAATGATATCTACATTGAAGTCATCAACAACCACTATTTCTTTGTTTTTGGTTGTTCAACGTGCCAGTACAGCTTCAGTGTGGTTCATGAACAGATTAAAGTTACTGCAGGTGCTCGATATACACTTAATATTATGAAGGATTTTTTGTGAAATTCTACTTCTGTTGCACATGCTTCCATATGCTGTTCTAGGAAAATTTATGAATGTGTATGTTCTTAAATTCGTGACAGCTCCTTTGGAAGAAAACGAAGAACATTTCTGTCTACCGCTGTACATGTTGCTGTAGCTTACGTTCAGTATTCTTCATGTTGTTTCTACTTTACTATCACCTGATTAAATTGTTTTGTGGCAAAATAAAAGCAACCTTGCAAAATTTAGTTTTGCTGTTTTAATTTTAGACCAGTGTAGTTGCGCGAGAAAGACTGCTGATCAGTATCTCCAAGTGGTATGGACACTGTTTTTCTCCCTTACGATGGTGGTAGGCTCACGAATATATGAAAAGATTTCTTAACCGTTATCACGATTTCTGTGATAGCCGGACGGGATTTTAACCGCCATCCTTCCGCATAAGAATTGTGTTTTACAATGATGCCATCTCTCTCAGTCTGTGTGTAATTTCATATTAAATGTAACACTGTTTGTTACGTAAATACCGTAATGAACATAATATGATGTGGCTGGTTAGCCTTGGGAGAAAACCTCATGGCTTTAATCTTGTAAGTTTAAATTAAAAATGAACTGATATTTAACGCCTTAAGGTCAGACATACCCTCTTTTTCATTGAGTGTATTTTGAAAAATGGTTCAAATGGCACTGAGCACTATGGAACTTAACATCTGAGGTCACCAGTCCCCTAGAACTTGGAACTACTTAAACCGAAGTAACCTAAGGACATCACACACATCCATGCCCGAGGTAGGATTCGAACCTGCGAGCGTAGCAGTCTCGCGGTTCCGGACTGAAGCGCCTAGAACTGCTCGACCACCGCGGCTGGCGAGGTTTTTTGACCATCCTATGGAAATTCCTTGTGTTGATATAATCAATTACACTTATAATTATGTATTCTTAAGGCTATTAATTTATAAAAATTAACTGTCCCTAATAGCATTATTTTTATCTAGAGTAAATACATTAACTGCCTCGTAGAGTTGCGCACTATCGAAACTACAGTTCAGTATTTTCGGTACTCTATATGAACGACTAGTAAGTGGTGGGATTACCGGCAGTATTCGTAGATTTGGTAGGCAAAGAAACATAATTGAATGTGTGGTGTCACCGCCAGACACCACACTTGCTAGGTGGTAGCTTAAATCGGCCGCGGTCCATTTAGTACATGTCGGACCCGCGTGTCGCCACTGTGTGATCGCAGACCTAGCGCCACCACAAGGCAGGTCTCGAGATACGATAGAGCACTCGCCCCAGTTGTACGACGACATTGCTAGCGACAATACGGACGAAGCCTTCCTCTCATTTGCCGAGAGACAGTTAGAATGGCCTTCTGCTAAGTCCATGGCTACGACCTAGCAAGGCGCCATTAGCCTTACATAGTTTGAGAGTTATAGTATAAATGTCTTACGAAGAACGTGTAAACCAAGAAAGATTAAAGTTAAGTATAAAGCAGCTACGTACTTTTCTTGCTACCATTCAATAGTTATCCTGTTCCAGAATTCACGCCCGTCGGCGTGTGTGTACGCGTGCCTTTCTTTCGGCTACTTCAGTGTGACGTAACAGTCTTGTTACGTCACAACAGAATGTGTAAGAGGGAAAGTGGGAGCCGTCGACTTCTCTCTCTTTTTTTCTGTACACACCTAATATACAGATAACGGGGGTACGACGTTAACTGGCCAAATATACTAGGAACACAACAGCACTTTATGCTTAGTTGCGATTTTCTATGGTAGCCCACTCTGTCTCCTAATTGCGTAGGAAATCTAACGTACCTGACAGTGTTCGGACAGTTGTCATTAGAACTGATGTCAACATCGCGATGTAATTAGATGAAAGATTAAAATTGTGCCCATGGTAACACAACAAAAAGAACTCTATGCTGATCGCACGGCAGCAGCTGCGCAGAGAAGCAGCGCACGAAGAGGTCACCAAACTAAATCGAACCAGTAGCGAGGAGGGACGTCTGGAGAAGGCACGGAGAATGGTGTTCGTGGGAGATGGCTGCCGTTTGGCGCAGCCGTTGCGGTCTTCACAGATGGCTGTCAGTGGCAAGCCTTAACGAGCAGAGCACGAAATTGGGCTCTCTGCGGCTGTACACAATAGAACACAGGCTAAGCCAGAAGCTCCCTGTCCCTTGGCACTTAGACTATGGTATCCACCTGTCCTGGCGAGGCTACCAAGTTCAGGAGCATAGAGTGAGACAGAAAAAGGGAGAAAGAGAAAGAGAGAGAGAGAGAGAGAGAGAGAGAGAGGGAGAGGAAGAGAAAGAGAGAGGGAGAAGCAGAGGAAGAGAAAGAGAGAGGGAGAGAGAGAGAGAGAGAGAGAGAGAGAGAGGGAGTGAGAGAGAGAAGAAGAGAAAGAGAGACAGAGAGAGAGAGAGAGAGAGAGAGAGAGAGAGAGAGAGAGAGAGAGAGTGAGAGAGGGGGGGGGGGTTGTCATCCGCCCTCTGTAGTCTGGGAACAGCATCTCTGTCTTGAAAAGCGGGCGTCCAGACTAAAGGTTTGAATCTGGCGCTTATGCTCCCTCTAATTGCTCAGTGCGTTTAGCTCAACGAAAGTCCAGCAGATATCCATACAATCGCGTTGCTATAGTGAGCGCAAAATGCCGTGGCATCTAGATACACAGTCGGCTGGGTAAGGGTTGGGAGAGTGGCAGCGGAAATGCTGCGATTTATTTTCGCCTGGCTTGTTGACCATTTTTAACTTTCAGGGAATCGTCATGAATGGCGAATTTTGAGTAAAACCTACACATTAATCTGATTATCATGTCAAAATTTGCTTCTTTTGCCAAAACACTGTCTCACCACACTAACATGCTGTGCAGACACAGTTGCGAAAGAATTCTGAAACAGTGGTTTATTAGGTTTAATAAATGAGGAACTGAGGAAAAGTAAAGTCAGTAGCTTATGAAAAAGCACATTCTCTATATAAAAGAAAAAAACAAAAAAAAAATCATGTAATGTCTTCAAATATGTTGTTCAAAACCCATAGCATTTCTCTTTTCACCAGCTATATACTAGTTATCGATGAACTTAAGAAATTACATTCTTTCACCAAAAGAGTGTGTAGTTATTGGAATAACAAGATAGATAAAAAATCTTTTGCCAAAATGTCATTTTGACATCTGAAAACGTTTGTGAAATATGAGAAGTATTGTGGATATTTCACTCTGGCTTTATCGCTGGCGCGGTGCGATCACAAATGTGCATCAGATTAACTTTCTCGATATTCTACCCAAGCCTAAAGAAAAATTCAAAATGTTATCTACATTTCATAAGCAACAACATATTATGTAATATGCACCAGACGCAAAATCATAGCGACACTTTTCTTCATCGCACACTGTTCCGAATTTCGCGCAGTGTCTTACTTTCTCGTAAATATCACAATTATTATGAGTATTAGCGAAATGATGGGCACTTCATCACGAACCTGTCATATAAATCTATCAGCAAAGCAAAAACGATTTTTCTTACCAAATCGTTTGAGATAAGTTGCAGGGTGAGAGCCTCGATTCCGTATTTGCTGAACGACTGAAAAGTGGAGAGCACTTATCGGCCTCTCCTTCTGAACAAACGAACGAACTCGTCCGGCGATTTGTCACTGCGCAGCGACCAACGTATACTGAGTGAGCTATACGCTCGGCTTCCTTCGCGCTCGAATTGCCCGACCGTCTAGTTACCCGACCGCCACTCAGTCATACGCTGCAGGATCGTGTTGCGTAAACGTGAGGCGAAGGAGAGTATGGAAACGAAACTTATTTTGAAAGAATATGTTCTTGGGGTAGCGTCTTTGATTCATAATCAAAACATCTTCGGCTCCGGATTCGAATCCCGCTGCTGCTTAAATTTTCATTAATAATCAGCATTGGCGGCCGAAGACTACCGGCTTAAGAAGTCACCCTCATTCGGCCAACGGCCTTGTCAAAGAGGGCGGAGGATCGGACTGAATTTCAAGGGAGTCTCTTGTCCTAGGGGTGGGAAACTGCCCCTGAAGGTAGAAGAATCGACAAAGATCAACGGCATGAGGATGCAGAACGCAATGGAAACAACTGCATTAAAAACATGTAACGTGTATCCACAGGACATGTGGCCCGCAATTAGCCGGCCGCTGTGACCGAGCGGTTTTAGGTGCTTTAGTCTGGAACCGCTATGCTGCTATTGTCGCAGGTTAGAATCCTGCCTTGGGCATGGATGTGTGTGATGTCCTTAGGTTAGTTAGGTTTAAATAGTTCTAAGTCTAGGGGACTGATGACCTCAGAAGTTAAGTCCCCATGTGCTTGAAGCCATTTAATTTTGGCCTGTAATTGAAGAATTGTCATGGTGATTTCTCCTTTAGAAAAAGATTTGGGAATAGTCCCCCATTCGGATCTCCGGGAGAGGATTGCCAAAGGGGGGGTTACCGTGAGAAAAAGTTTGAATAGTCAACGGAATAATAACATTCTACAAGTCGGGGGGTGGAATGTCAGAAGCTTGAACGTGGTAGGGAAACTAGAAAAACTCAAAATGGAAATGCAAAGGCTCAATCTAGTTATATAGGGGTCAGTGAAGTGAAGTGGAAAGAAGACAAAAGCAGCAGAAAATTGTATAACGGGAGCAGGATTCATTATGAATAGGAAGGTGAGGCAGAGAGTGTGTTACTGTGAATAGTTCAGTGATAGGGTTATTCTCATCAGAATCGACAGCAAACCAACACCGAAAACGATAGTTCAGGTATACATGCCGACGTCGCAAGCTGAAGTTGAAGAGATAGAGAAAGTGTGTGAGGACATTGAAGGGGTAATACAGTATGTAAAGGGAGATGAAAATCTGGTAGTCATGGGGGACTGGAATAAAGTTGTAGGGGAAGGAATAGAAGAAAGGTTATATGAGAATATGAGCTTGGGACAAGGAATGAGAGAGGAGAAAGATTAATTGAATTATGTAATGAACTTCAGCTAGTAATAGTGAATACTCTACTCAGGAATCACGAGAGGAGGAGGTATACTTGCAAAAGGCCGGAACATTTTCAGTTACATTACATCACAGTCTGAGAGAGATTCCAAAATCAGGTATTGGATTGTAAGGCGTTCCCAGTAGCAGATATAATCTCAGATCAAAAATGGTATAAATGGCTCTGGGCACTATGGGACTCAACATCTGAGGTCATCAGTCCTCTAGAACTTAGAACTACTTAAACCTAACTAACCTAATTACATCACACACATCCATGCCCGAGGCAGGATTCGAACCTGCGACCGTAGCAGTCTCGCGGTTCCGGACTGAAGCGCCTAGAACCGCTCGGCCACACCGGTCGGCTATCTCAGATCACAACATAGTAGTGATGAAGAGTAGGTTGAAGTTTAAGACACTGTTGTTGTTGTTGTGGTCTTCAGTCCAGAGACGGTTTGATGCAGCTCTCCATGCTACTCTATCCTGTGCAAGTTTCTTCATCTCCCAGTACCTACTGCAACCTACATCCTTCTGAATCTGTTTAGTGTATTCATCGCTTTGTCTCCCTCTACGATTTTTACCCTCCACGCTGCCCTCCAGTACTAGGGTGACCAGACTTCCGGATTAATCCGGACATGTCCTCCTTTTTAGCTCTTTGTCCGGGGTCCGGGCGGATTTTTACAGTGTCCGGCTTTTTCGCAGAGTTGAGCGTAATACAGTTAAATTTACGATTCGTAACGTTCTATAGCTCTTTTCTTAAATACCGGTACTTTAACTATTGGCACAGCCTTCGTGATAAACACGCACGAAGGCGGTGTTAGTAGGTGGCACATAGGGTGACCATAAGTCCCGATTAACCGGGATTTGAGGCTCAAAAATTTGTCCCGACTTTTTTCTTAAAAACAAGCAATTTGTCCTGATTTTCAAGGACTATTTTCAGACATTTACAAAGTGGTTAAAATATTTTATGAATGTCGATTTTATAAACTATCAATTGAAACTAACATTCCGTACGTTGGTCCACCCCCCCCCCCCCCCCCCCCCCCCCGATAATGTACAGCTTAAGGACTATAATTGTTGCGTACTCTTATTTTCTTTGCTTTTGCTTGCCATTGTTGTCAGTTTCATGAAGTGCTAGCACCTCGTGGCGATGCCGAAACGAAAATCAAAGTTTTCGGAAGAGGTTCAGAGGAAATTTCCTTGCTTCACTGCTACAGACAATGACAGTTCAGCAAAATGTAAGGTATGTAACTGTGCTGTATCCGTGTCTCATGGTGGTGCTGCAGATCTCAATCATCATATGGAATCAGAGAAACACAGGAAGAATCTTCGATCAGCAGGTTCCTCGCAAAACATGACGAGATATTTTGTAATTTCAAATACACAGGAACAAAAAAACGCAGCTGCAGCAGAAGGAACCCTGTCATTCCATGTTGTTAAACACCACCAAAGCTATCGTTCTAATGACTGCAGTGTTTACTAAACAAAAAATTTTTTCCTGATTCTAAGATTGCAGAAAATGGTTCGTGGGGAAGAACAAAGTGTGTAGCAATTATCCACAATGTTATAGCTCCGCATTCCCAGAAACAGGTAATAGCTGCTGTAAACAGTGCAAAATACTTTTCAATATCTACTGATGCTAGCAACAATGTGCATCAGAAAATTTTTCCTGTGATAGTTCAGTATTTTTCTGTAAGTGAGGGTGGACTGCAGACGAAATTGCTTGATCTTGATGAATTGCAGAACGAAAAGTCCGAAACAATTTCCAATTATCTTTCTCATGCCATACAGTCATTCAGTATCATCTCAAAGTGTGTTGCATTTGGTGCAATTTAGGGGGGTTAATGAAGAAAGAGGGTAATAATGCTTTCACACATCTGAAAGAAAAATTAAAAGACTCTAAGATTGTTGGCATAGGTTGTTCAGCACATGTTGTTCATAACACACTTCAAAGTGCTTGTGATGTTTTACCTGTTGACATTGTCTGCATTGTCATGAAGTTGCACAACCATTTTCATATTTTTTTCTATCCGTGTTGCAGAACTCACTGAATTCTGTGAATTTGTTGGTGTCACTCACAAAAATTTACTTTCCTTTCCCAGAACAAGGTGGCTTTCATTGTTGCCAGCCATAGAAAGGATCTTGAAAATGTATGAACCTTTGAAATATTACTTTTTGTCACAGTCTAACTCAAAGTGCCCTGGAATCTTAAAGAGTTTTTTCAGTGATCCTATAAATGAATGTTATTTACTTTTTGTACATTTGCAAATGAGTGTTTTCCAACAATCCATTGTGGACATTGAGAAACAGAATAATTCCATATGTGAAGTATTAGCAGTCTTAAATAAAGCTTTGACAAGTCTAAATTCAAGGAAACATGAACATTTTGTACCACTAAGTGTAAAAAAAAACTGCTGAATGATTGTGATGACCAGTCTGTTAAGAAATTTGACATAGCAGTATCAACGTTTTATGATGCTTCAGTAGACTATTTATCCTCATGGTTACAGGGAAAAGCTGAGTTTTCTGTATTCTCATGGATGATGCTCACAGAACCACCAGAATGGTCAGTTGAAAATACTTTAATGTGGCAAAATGAAAAGGGCATTCTAGTAAATGACAGCCTCTTATTTGATGAAATAGTTCATATACAGTCATTTGTAAAACAACAAGTGGAAACAGACAGTGAACATGGTGTAGGTTTTTCAGATCTTGCCAGTGTAATGAACAGTTCAGAGAATCGCTTAATACAGCACAGTACTTCTTTTTACTCCCTGCCCACAATGCCAATGTTGAAAGAGTTTTCAGCTTACTATCGTCACAGTGGACAGATGAGAGGAATAGATTTACGGTGAGGAACGTTAAGTGTGTTTTACTGACCTGTTTAAACTTTAGTAAATACAGTTGCACTGACTTCTATTCATACCTATTAGGCAAACCTGAGTTACTGAATGAAATGTCATCTTCGAAGAAATATGATTGCAATGTGGAGTCCACAAAACCATAAATTCCTTGTGTTCACTAATAACTTTTTTTGTAGTGATTTTTATTGTGTGTCTTTCTACATTCTGTGTTATAAATGTTACATTTCTTAATAAGTAAATTTCTGAAAACTTGAAATGTACTTCTTTCTAGTCTTTCCTTTCTTTGTTTGGTTTTCACCACACACACACACACACACACACACACACACACACACACACACAAATATCAATGAAGGCTATATTTGCAGAGGAAGAAGAAATGTTAGCATTAAAAGTGATATTTAACGAGAAATAAAAATTGTCCCACTTTCTGACCAAGAAAATGTATGAAAGTCCCACTTTTGCCCCAAGAAAATATGTTCACCCTAGTGGCACCAGAATCGTCGATGGTATCGTTGATCTACATATAAGGGAATGCAAGTATCGATGTTTAAAATTTTCGTTTCGTATCTTCGCTTTGTATTGGCTTGGTTTCCTGTAGTGCACGTGTGATTTGTGAGTGTAATTTTTAACCGAGTGAGTAACGTAAAATATTTGGCTATGCCTAAACGAAAGGGTACATTTTCTGATGTCCTTTCCTGCAAATATCCGTCTTTAAGAAAGGAAGTTTCGTATCTTCGCTTTGTATTGGCTTGGTTTCCTGTAATGCACGTGTGATTTGTGAGTGTAATTTTTAACCGAGTGAGTTACGTAAAATATTTGGCTATGCCTAAACGAAAGGGTACATTTTATGATGTCCTTTCCCGCAAATATCCGTTTTTAAGAAAGGGAGAAATGAATTTGAAGCGGAATGTAAGATATGTGGAGCTGAAACGTACGTGTCAGTGGCCAATGAAGGTAAGAAATCACTCAACAGATTAACTGCCATGGTTTTATTTCATTGTTTCATAGTCATACAATTTTACATGTCGTCAGCTGCTGCTTCAATTGTAGATGTTGGTAGTGGTGCGTCGAATGAAGCAAGGTGAATGGTCTTACGTTTTTCGCTTTGTAAACAAGTCCGTGTAGTTGGCATAACAAAACAATTGACACCACACTGTCGCCACAATCAATGTCTTTAATTTTTTTTATATTGTTCAGTTAACCACCACCTGACCATCAGTAACAATTAACTATTAGTTTTACCGGTAATTCCCGGCAGCCACGTGATTGTCCAAAGCTGACGGGTGGTATCCTCACCTGCAGCTGACCCGTTTGATGTGTCCTCTTTTTTTCTTCCTTTGTCCTTTTTGAAGCTGTTTGTCCTGCTTTTTAAACAATTGCATATTGTCACCCTGTCCAGTACTAAATTGGTGATCCCTTGATGCCTTAGAACATGTCCTACCAACCAGTCCCTTCTTCTAGTCAAGTTGTGGCCAAAATTCCTCTTCTCCCCAATTCTATTCAATACCTCCTCATTAGTTACGTGATCTTCCCATCTAATCTTCAGCTTTTTTCTGTAGCACCACATTTCGAAAGCTTCTAATCTGTTCTTGTCCAAACTATTTATCGTCCATGTTCCACCTTCCATACATGGCTACACTCCATACAAATACTTTCAGAAACGACTTCCTGACACTTAAATCTA
Organism: Schistocerca piceifrons; assembly: GCF_021461385.2. Classification (NCBI taxonomy): domain Eukaryota; kingdom Metazoa; phylum Arthropoda; class Insecta; order Orthoptera; family Acrididae; genus Schistocerca; species Schistocerca piceifrons. The sequence continues at coordinate 413,866,228 of NC_060140.1, forward strand.
TACTCGATGATAACAAATTTCTCTTCTTCAGAAACGCTTTCCTTGCCATTGCCAGTCTACATTTTATATCCGCTCTACTTCAACCATCATCAGTTATTTTGCTCCCCAAATAGCAAATACATCTTGCTCACCACATGGTAGAGTTCTGTCAGGGCTGGCTTTTCAAAGGCGATCAGTAGTTCTAATGGAATGTTGTCTATTCCCAGGGCCTTGTTTCGACTTAGATCTTTCAGTGCTCTGTCAAACTCTTCACGCTGTATCATATCTCCCATTTCATCTTCACCTACATGCTCTTCCATTTCCATACTATTGTCCATAAGTACATCGCCCTTGTATAGACCCTCTATACACTCCTTCCACCTTTCTGCTTTCCCTTCTTTGCTTAAAACTGGGTTTCCATCTGTGGTCTTGATATTAATACAAGTGGTTCTCCAAAGGTCTTTTTAATTTTCCTGTAGGCAGTATCTATCTTATCCCTAGTGATATATGCCTCTACATCCTTTGTCCTGTAGCCATTTCTGCCTAGCCATTTTGCACTTCCTGTCGATCTCATTTTTGAGACTTTGGTATTCCTTTTTGCCTTCTTCATTTACTGCATTTTTATATTTCCTAGTTCCATCAAATAAATTCAATATTTCTTCTGTTACCGAAGGATTTCTACTAACCCCCGTCTTTTTACCTACTTGATCCTCTGCTGCCTTCACTATTTCAACTCTCAAACCAACCCATTCATCATCCACTGTATTTCTTTCCCCCGTTCTTGTCAATCTTTCTCTAATGATCTACCTGAAACTCTCTGCAACCTCTGATTCTCTCAGTGTATCCAGGTCCCATCTCCTTGAATTCCCACCTTTTTGCAGATTCTTCAGTTTCAATCTACATCTCATAAGCAATAGACTGTGGTCAGAGTCCACATCTGCCCCTGGAAATGTCTTACAATTTAAAACCTTGTTCCTAAACCCCTGTCTTACCATTATATAATCTATCTGAAACCTTCGAGTACCTCCAGGCCTCTTCCATGTATACAACCGTCTTTCATGATTCTTGAACCAAGTGTTAGCTATGGTTAAGTTATGCTCTATGCAAAATTCTACCACGCGGCTTCCTCTTTCATTCCTTACCCCCACTCCATATTCACCTGCTAAGTTTCCTTCTCTTTTTTTCCTACTATCGAATTCCAGTCACCCATGACTATTAAATTTTCGTCTCTATTCTCTATCTGAATAATTTCTATTACGTCATCATACATTTCATCAATCTCTTCGTCATCTGCGGAGATACTTGGCATATAAACAAGTACTACTGTGGTAGCCGTGGGATTCGTGTCTCTCTTGGCCACAATAATTCGTTCACTATACTGTTTGTAGTAGCTTACCCGCACTCCTCTTTTTTGTTCATTATTAAACGTACTCCTGCATTACTCTTATTTGATTTTGTATTTATAACCCTGTAGTCACCTGACCAGGAGTCTTGTTCCTCCTGCCCCCGAACTTCACTAATTCCCACTATATCTAAGTTTAACCTATCCATTTCCCTTTTCAAAATTTTCTAACCTACCTGCCCGTTTAAGGGATCTGATATTCCACGTTCCGACCCGTAGAGCGCAAGTTTTCTTTCTCCTGATAACGACGTCCTCCTGAGTAGTTCCCTCCCGGAGTTCCGAATGGGGGACTATTTTATCTCCGGAATATTCTACCCAAGAGGACGCCATCATCATTTAACCATCCAGTAAAGCTACAAGCCCTTGGGAAAAATTACCGCTGTAGTTTCACCTTGATTTCAGCCTTTCGCAGTACCAGCACAGCAAGGCCGTTTTGGTTACTATTAAAAGACCTGATCTACCAGTCATCCAACCTGTTGTTCATGCAACTACTGAAAAGGCTGCTGACCCTCTTCAGGAACCACACGTTTGTCTGGTCTCTCAACAGATACCCCTCCGTTGTGGTTGCACCTATGGTACGGCTATCCGTATCGCTAAGACCCGCAAGCCTCTCCACCAACGGCAGGGTCTATGGTTCATGGAGATGTTAGTCAGGAAGAATCAGTACGCAAAGAAGTGGGATACAGAATTACTAAGGAATGACGAGATACGCTTGAAGTTCTCTAAGGCTGTAGATATAGGAATAAGGAATAGCTCTGTAGGCAGTACAGTTGAAGAGGAATGGGCATCCCTAAAAAGGGTGATACCAGAAGTTGGGAAGGAAAACATAGGTACAAAGAAGGTAACTGCGAGGAAACCATGGGTAACAGAAGAAATACTTCAATTAATCGATGAAAGGAGGAAGTACAAAAATGTTCCGGGAGATTCAGGAATACAGAAATACAAGACGCTGAGGAATGAAATAAACAGGAAGTGCAGGGAAGCTAAGACGAAATGGATGCATGAAAAATGTGAAGAAACTAAAAAAAAATTGATTGTCGGTAGGACTCAGAATATAGGAAAGTCAAAATAACCTTCGGTACTGCACGACCGCTACGGTCGCAGGTTCGAATCCTGCCTCGGGCATGGATGTGTGTGATGTCCTTAGGTTAGTTAGGCTTAAGTAGTTCTAAGTTCTAGGGGACTGATGACCTCAGAAGGTAAGTCCCATAGTGCTCAGAGCCATTTGAACCATTTGAACCAACCTTCGGTGACATAAAAAGCAAGGGTGATAACATTAAGAGTGCAACTGGTATTCCACTATTAAGTACAGACGAGAGTAGGTAGGTGGAAAGAATACATAGAAAGCCTCTGTGAGGGGGAAGATTTGTCTGATGTGATAGAAGAAGAAGCAGGGGTCAGTTTAGAAGAGATAGGGGACCCGGTATTAGAATCAGAATTCAGGAGAGCCTTCAAAGCCTTAAGATCAACTAAGGCAGAAGGGATAGATAAAATTTCATCAGAATTTCAAAAATCGTTTGGGTAAGTGGCAACAAAACGACTATTCACGTTGGTGTGTAGAATGTATGAGTCTGGCGACATACCATCTAACTTTCGGAAAAACATCATCCACACATCTCCGAAGACGGCAAGAGCTGACAAGGGCAAGAATTGTCGCACAATTAGCTTAACAGCTCATGCATCCAAGTTGATTACAAGAACAACATACAGAAGAATGGAAAAGAACGTTGAGGTTGCGCTAAATGACGATCAGTTTGGTTTTATTAAAGGTAAAGGCACGAGAGAAGCAATTCTGACGTTGCGCTTAGTAATAGAAGCAAGACTAAAGAAAAATAGAGACACTTTCATAGGATTTGTCGACCTGGAAATAGCGTTCGACAATGTAAAATAGTGCAAGATATTTGAAATTCTGAGAAAAATAGTGGTAAGCTGTAGGCAGAGACGGGTAATATACAATATGTACAACATCCAAGAGGGAATAATAATAGTGGACGACCAAGAATGAAGTGCTCATATTAAAATGGGTGTAAGACAAGGATGTAGTCTTTCACAGCTACTGTTCGGTCTGTACATCGAAGAAGCAATGATGGAAATAAAAGGAAGGTTCAGGAGTGGAATTAAAATTGAAGGTGAAAAGATATCAATGATACGATTACCTGATGACATTGCTATCCTGAGTGAAAGTGAAGAAGAATTACATGATCTGCTGAATGGAATGGTCAGTCTAATATGTACAGAGTATGGATTGAGAGTAGATCGAAAAAGGACGAAGGTAATGAGAGGTAGCAGAAATGAGAAGGCGTGCATGCCTGAGTATGTACAGTGGATCCATAGACTAACATTATTCGAAAAAAGTATTACCTATCTATAACTCCGCTTTTTTTTTATCAAGAGTGGGCTCAGCGAAGTATGGTAAAGGCAGCTACTCGCTTTTCTGGCAAGAAAAGTATATGGAGAATTTATCAAGAATTTTAATGAGGAAACATTATTTACCTTAGGAGTAGATCCCCACCAGCACTACTCAGATTGTGAACACAGTTTTGAAACACATATTCGATGACAATTATTTTAAAAAAGAACTTGCAGTGGTTTGTTCCACGATTTATGCTGCCTAAGATACCGACTGTTTAATGAAGAAAGTTGGCGACGTGAAATCAAGGCAGATAAGCTTGCAGCAAGAAACGAACTAGATGAACTGCTTATTTAGAATACTTCTTGTAGTTAGGCAGCACGATAAAATCGTGGAGTTGCTTGCGGAAAAAGGAGTCTCAGGAAAAAGCACTGTTAACGACAACACTACAAAAGAATTCTGGACTTTTTAGTGCCACTGAAAGATGCTGCAGAATCGCTGGAAGGCAAAAATTGTCCTACAATTCAGTTGGTTTAGCTATGGGTGCACAAACTGAAAAGTAAATGTAAAGCATGACTGAAGATATGAAGGTACAGTTTGTTGTCTAAGATACGAACAAATTTCTTCCTCTGAAATATTAATACCAGCAGTTTCAACTTTCGCAACTTCAGCGCATAAAACATCATTACTACCTTCCTTCAAAAATAATTCAGCAACATCCGCCGATTCACACACAGATTCATCAACAGCTGACGAGGCTAATGCTACATCGCCCTTATTAACATCCTTAACAGATTTCGCCGTCACAGTATCACCTCAAACATCATCACCTTCATCACTGTATTCGATACCACTGGTTAGTACCTCCTTAAAATTTTCTATACCATCTAACTCCACCAAATTCAGCCCCAACTCAGACTCCTTTTGGCAGAAAGAATCTTTCATTGTATCAACATTTACACACTCTTTCGTCTCACATTGATAAAACAAATCATTTAGCCCTAACTCGTCGTCACCGCCTTTATCGTTATCTTTCATTATCTTAGGATTATGTCTTTTATGTACGATATGACTTGAAAATTTACCGATTTGATTGTCTCTTACTAATTTCATTTCAACGTTCTGACGCCATTCTGTCAATTTATTGGCACCTATCACATTCTCGTTTACTCGCGTCCTATTCATCGCCGGTTTATTTTGCCGTCTCCCGACCCCAGATGCGGAGAAACTTACTTTCTCGATCTCCCATTATGCTGGTTCATTTCGCCAGGTGCCGGTCCCTAAAATCTACGTGCTTGGTGTCGGTCCCTGTCACGAAAGTATCAGGTTCCATTACCCATTTGAAATTTATCATTGGATGTGTTCCTGTTACCGTTTCCCTTATCAAAACTGCTGTTTGCGTTCCGTTGATAATTTCCCGGATGTCTTTCATTGTAGTCACCCGTAGTGTAGTTATGATTTCCACCCTGAAAACTATTTATTTGCTTACTTTGCGGTTTAAATTTCAACGCCCGTTCTAATTTTCCTACAAAGTCCAAAAATTAATCTATTGAGTTGCTAGGACTGTGCACTAGACCCCAGTCTTAATTTTCCGGTAACCACCTCTTCAACGTCGTAATTTCAGTAAGCACTCTCAATGTTCATTTCACATGCTTTAATCTTCCAAGCTCACGTTTACAAAATTCTAACATCGACCAGTTCCAGTATATAAATGTTGGCCCCTTCAGAAACTCATTTTGGAGTCGCGTTTGCTTCACTTCACTCCAGAACTTGTTCAGGAAACTGCTTTCAGATATTTCGTAGGTAGTGAACGTATCACTGTGCATACTTGCCCACGATTGCGGCTCATCTCCCAAATGTCTTTTCATGAGTTTTATCTTAGTGTCGTCGGATATTCCCCTTATAAAACCATCCCTGCATGCTGCTGGAAAATTTACCGGGCGATATTTCCCGTCGTCTCCAAAACATTTGACCGTTCCCGAGTTCATCCAAGGAAAACTGATCACTATAGAGGTTTGATGTGCAGCTAAAGAATTCAGTTCGCTTTTCATTTCATTGATTTGCTTCTTCACATTACCATTTTCAATTTTAATGAAAGATTCTACTTGTTCCTATATTTTATTTACTTTTTTCTCCCCTTTACCTATCCGAACGGGTAAGTTGCTAATATCCCCTCTCGTCACAGCCATTGGAGCGTCTTGCCTACTCATACAATTTCTTACGTTGCCTCCCAGATCTGCCTGCAACCCATCTCCCAACTTCATCAAAAATTTTGCCCATTTCATCCCGAATGGTATTTAATTTTACGTCTATCAGTTCCTCGATTCTACTAGCAATTTTACCTACTTCGTCTTTCACAACCGAAGCTATTTCGGAGTGAACCGAATCAGTTTTTAAATTTATGTCACCAACATCATTTTTAACAGAATCAATTTTTAAATTTACGTCACCCGTATCGGTTTCAATTGAATCAATTTTGGATACCAATCCTCCTATTATTTGCATTAATTGCGACATCATGTCTCCCTCAAATTCATCTCCCTTGCCTGATTTCGGACTATTTGCCCTACTAAATTCACCGCCCATCACGCTCTCCCGCTCCGACTTCGGGCTAAGCGGCTCGCTAGTACTGTATTTTCGCGTCACACAAACTGGCTGACTGCTTAATACTAGCGACGTCTATTATTAGCGATTGAACTACAGAATCACACATAATCTCGCTACCAGCGTAATTTCTTAGCTTGGTCGTGCTGGATCCTTCTGACGCGGTGTTGCTGTCGATGTTGCAGTTGAAGCCGACGCTGAAGATCTCGTAGCCCCTGCGTGGTACTGCAACCGCCGCTGCGCGATGAATCGCCGTTGAAGATGCCTCTGCTTGCTCCAACCACGTGCTCTTGACGTCGCCTCTTCTTCCGCTTTGCTTTTTAATCGCTCCTAACCACCGCTGAAACCCGGGGCATACAACTGTTGCAAAATTCGTCGCTCAGAGTCCCCAAGCAAACTATCTAAAATGCCAGACAGTTTCGACTTGGTTAGAATAATGTTTATTCAGAAAGCAAACTAATAGCGAAAGTGGTCGTATTTAGAAATACTATTACACTCGAGCGCATATACATTGGATACAGTTCGGTCACTCACAATCTCATCGCGAATTTCATGTCAAATACGCGAAAAGTTAGACACAAGGCGCTCAGAGACAAAGTCCCGCGATACCAACAACGCGAAATTTTCTGTTTCAATTCCTAGCTACTTAAAGACCGACCGTTCGCTTTCGTGTCGGCACCAGCACTGTCCTTCTGCCCGTCCCTGGCCGCATTTCCCGGGCGCCGAACATTCTCGATCAACTGACTAGTGGAGTTCCGTTTCTTGAAGCCGTCCATCTGTTTGGCTACCGCTTATTCTACATTATTTTACATTTTGACGTATTTAAATAATCGAAGCTTGACCACTTTCACGTTCTACATAAAGTAACAATAATATCCATCAAATAAAAAATTTTAAATTCTTTTACATAAAACCAATACAATTTCCTTCTTAGCTTTTAATGTCACCCTCAGTAGCCTTGCACCAATGTGCTTCTGATAAATAAATAAATAAAGAACATAAGTAACTGTTATGCACTTGACATTACAACAAATATTGTATTAGTTAATGATTCCATGGCGGACCCTGTGCCTACTAGGCAGTGACATACATGCTGAACCAAGGTGACTGAAATGCTAATCATATATGCAGAACATACTAATGTACACGTCTAGTGAATATGAACATCCTATCTCTAGTCGTTCAAGGTGTTCTGTTTTTTTTCTGAACATGAGTGAAAATTGCAGAAATAGATTTTTGTTTGAGGAGTCGCCTAATAAGTCACAACATCGTCACTGGTAAATATCAGTAGGCTGAAAAAATCACAATATTCTTCGTTAGAACTGCCGTATACGACAAAACTGTCATTGTAATAAAAATCGTTCATGAAATTTAATTGTTTGGATACAAACGACCGTATATGTTTCAGATCCATCATGTATTCCTTTCTAGAATGAAGGAGTGAGTTACTATTTTCTTCGTCTCCCATGTGTTGAATATTTGCACAACAAAATGTAATCCTGTTACAAGGCGCACACCAAATCCTGCCCACTTCCTCGAATAGAATTATCATTTTTACCATTTACCGTTTCTGTTATTTTATTCAATTTACCCATAATACCTATCGCACAACGATAGATACTCTTCGTCGATTGGAAGATTTAAGTAAGTACATGTACAAAAGAAGTGAGTTACTCTGAAATTCATATGCTATTTATCTCTTGACGTTGTTGCAGCATCTTTTAATAAAACTGCCCGTAATGTTCACAAGTGGAATGGAAACAGGAGACGTATGATACTGTCTGATGACAATTTCTCGCAGTTTAGAAGACAGAGCGTAAGTCCGTGACGGACATGATCTCCATTTTATCGGGTCTGTTAGCCATCAGTTTACTTCAATTCAATTTCATTACTCATCGATGACGTCATTGATGATGCAATTTAGGCTCGAATGCCTGCAACGTATCTACAGTTGTAGATGGCCTCTAATCTGTCAATAACCACACAAATATATTACACAGATATGTTTGGTGTTTCTTTCTGTTTCCCTGTGACTCAAATGCTGCACGTCAACATAACGCGCAATCAGAACTATTACTCTTGCAGTCATATGTATAGAAGTTTTGCAAATTATACCACTATTTCAGAAATTAAACCTCACAGTGTCTACATAACGCTAGATATTTCTGGGATATTGAGGATGACAGTAGTGTGTATGTCTGGGGTGTCCAATGAGGAGACTACTTAAATGTCTATTTGTTCTGATGAGCCAGAACCTTGTGAGCAAGTGATTAATAGCACATTGGTCGTCTGCGGAAAGCAATACAACAGTGATACTCCTTGACATTTTCGATAAGACCTTTGCAGGTTTCCAGAGGTATGTCTACTACGCATAGGTTCCGGTAAATTAGGCGAAGGCTGGTTTGTGAACATGGAGCTTTCGCCCGATAGTTTCTCATGTGTGTGCCGTCGGGTTGGAATCAGTCGAATTTGACAGCCAAGACATAAACACTGTCATACTCCTCAGAACACTTCAGCACGATTATTGCCTTTTGGCACCAACAGTTGTCCTGACGGAACGTGCCAGTGCCATCCGGAAACATATCAAACGGGAAACGATCCAAGTGGACTGCGATGATGTTCACGTAGCCGACACGCAGTCACCGTGCCTTTATTTATTATCGCAGTTCCCTTGAGAGCTCTGCTGAATGCCTCCAGAGCCGTGGCGGCTCATATCGATAGTGCCTCTCTGGTGGTTTATCTTTCCTGCCACGGTCAGGGCGGTAAGCAGCGCCCTCTGGGGCCTACGGGAGGAGTAACGAGGCGAGGTCCTCTGGGGGGTGTGCTCCGGGACGTGGTGGAAGACGGTTGTCGGGTTGACGCAGCGAGTGCGGGACCGGACCTATCGCATGGAGATATACAAGTTGGCTCTGAACGGAAGGCGCCGTAGCAAGCACCGGGAACCGGGCGTCCTGTAATTTGTGTGAAGGAGTAACGATTTTTGCGTTGGATGCCCCAGTGGTTCCCGAGAGTTGCGGTGGCTGCTTTCGGAGAAGAGAATTGGTAAGAGGTTGTGTCTACGCTCTTTTCCGTACAATGTTGCTGCCTGCCGTTATAAACGGGTGAAAATCAGGCATTTGTATTGACTATACGGGAACTGGTGATGTAAAATTACATTTGTGATTGAGTCTCACTTGTACTGTGACAATTTAGAGGCGAAAACTGTGGTAGTTTCATTAGGTCTGGTTCTTTGCTGTGCAACTAAGGGAGTCAGTTATTTGGGGTAACTGAGGGAGCACCATTATGTTAGTCTAAGTGATACGTTCTCCACGTTCTGTCTATGGCTTTGCGAATCGAAATCGTGGGGGAGTACACGTGTGAGTAATTTGCTATTGTATTGATGGTTATGTTGTAAAGACTGTTCTCTGGTGTGTTAAATCACGCGCTGATTTGTAGCCAATCTAAGCAGAAGTTACCGTTGCTACTTGCTTATGTGCTGCTGTCCTTATGATTGGCGTTGTTTGCCTTTTGATTATGGTTGTGCTCACGTTTAAAAAAAATTAAATTACGGCTACTATTCATAAGGATTGTCTAGTATGCAAATTGCTTAAGCTTTTACCATATACTGGTCTGTTTGCCTATCACATTGGCTTTCTATGCAGTAACTGAAGCAATGTGTATGGTGGTTCAAGATTGTAGGCTGACTAGTATTTGACCTGGTGTTGAGGTTAAGGGCGAGATCAGCATCCCGCAAACCCGCACGCTGCGCGTGGTTAAATGTTCCGCTATCGGGGAGCCGGCTCTCTGTTCTTGGATTTTGTAAGGATACGTGATGAGTGCATCGCTGTAGTTTTTCGCGAGCTAAATTGCGGGGTGTCGGTGCCGTCCTAGGGCTAGACTTGTGATGTGTGTTATGTTGGAAGGGAATTAACTGTACCAAACTTAAGAGAGCTTTTAGTTGTTTTAGGTCTGTACATGGAATTAGGTTGATATTTTGTCGATTGCAGCAATAACTTCCTGTGTGGGGAGATCCTCTGAGGGACTTGTATTGTATTGTTGCAGTGCAGTCCATCTGAAACGTGCTGCTTAAAGTCCGCAGCTCGTGGTCGTGCGGTAGCGTACTCGCTTCCCGTTCCCGGGTTCGATTCCCGGCGGGGTCAGGGGTTTTCTCTGCCTCGTGATGACTGGGTGTTGTGTGATGTCCTTAGGTTAGTTAGGTTTAAGTAGTTCTAGGTTCTAGGGGACTGATGACCATAGATGTTAAGTCCCATAGTGCTCAGAGCCATTTTGAACGTGCTGCTTAAAACCTGGGACTGCAGCTCTCTGATGTTATATATTACTGTTTAATCATAAATGTCTTGGATGTAATATGATTGTTGAGGATTATGTAATTAATTTTGATCGCTGGTTCCTTAAAGGAAGTATTTCGTTTTAAAACATGTGCTCGGTCAGAGCCTATTTAAATATGATTTTAACTCATCACTCAAATTTTCTAGTCTTGATTTCTTAAAAGGCTTTCAGTTAAATGATTGCTATTTGCCTGTTTAAATGTTTGAGTGACTTAAAGGAAAAGAATATTATTTTGTAATTTGTACTGATTGTTCCTTTTGGGTAATACCTGACTTATGTGTTCAATAAATGAGTGTCTAGTCAATGGTGATGCACTGTTCTCTTGCTAGCCTACCACTTCCACTGCAAAGCCTATTGAGCTGCTTTGTGTCGAAATTGTGTTCAGAACACCCCTCTGACCTGACACCTCACCTCCCATAGCATAAGACTGTCGTCACCGGCCTGTGTCCGTGATGAGGTGAATGCTTCCAGCAGCTGCTCACTGGATGATGACCATCAACTTAGTGTAGCAAGAAACTTGATTCATTGGTCCTGGTGACATGTTTCCACAGATCCACAAGCCTAGCTCGACATCCCGTGGAAATTGCTATCGTAATTGGCGAACTCTGAACATGTACGCTGAACGATGTGTTCCGAAACACTTTTTCTTGCACCAGCATTGTAATCTGTCAACATATCTGCCTCAGATCGCCACATATTCCGATTTAGAGAGCAGACAAGCCTCCAACTTCTAAATTTTGCGATTAAGCGTGCACGTCAAACACATTGTCAACAACTCGTGCCTCCAATGTCCTGCAATCACTTTCCATAGATGCTCATAACCGTGACAGGGAATCCGTAGACCACCTGCCCCAGTTCCGAGATGCGCTTTTACAGGTGCTAGGCCGTCCCTCGTCAAAGATGTCAGGGGCTCAACGCTTTAATGAGTCCCCATTCGTCTCTGCTCCACATGTATATGCTTATCACCGTGTCATGTCTCCGCAACACCGCCAGTGTGGCACTGAGTCTTGCCACGGGCAGGGTTCATATGCAGTGTACATAAGATGTTAATAAAATTTCCTTTTGTTACAATTATTTTCCTTGCTATTTCCAGTCTTCATTGTACGAGGGCTATACGCTAATTAAGGTCCGATTGGTCGCGAAATGTAAACCACAGTGAAAATAAAAAAATGTTTTGTTTTCAATAGTTAGCTACACCTTTCAGCTGCTTATCTACGTAACTGCCGCCCCAACTTACACATTTGTCGCAGCATTGTACCAATTTTCCAATACCTTCGCCACAGAAAGCAGCTGCCTGTGCTTTCCGCAAACTCTCTATCCAGATCTGTAGCTAGTTGTCAGTGCTAAAAGGCTATCTTCATAGGCAGCGTGTAATGTGAACAGAGATAAAATTCAGAAGGAGCCAAGTCTGGGCTGTATTGTGGGTGATCAAGCGCTTCCCATCGAAAATAGCTGTATGGGTGTCTTCGTTGCCCTTGCAGTACACGGCTGGCTGAGAACTGTCATGAAAAAGAAAATGCATGACAGTTACGTTATGTGGGATGCATGAAACCAGGCGAAATCTCTCAGCAGGCACTCCTACATGCTAAGAGACACTATTTTCTACGCATTTTTACGTGCTCACAGAGGGCTCAGAACTGAAAAGAGGGACGTGACACGATCTACAGGCATACTAAAGACTCTGCCCAACACATATGTGCAAAGCTTCATCCGATTTTCACTGTGGTTTCCATTTCGCGAACGATCGGATCTTAGTATACGAATAGGCCTTATTTTGTTACGCATATAACATATGTCATCTTCTACTTCTACTGCCTCATTTTCTAATCCATTTGCCTCAGCGTCACCTAAGTTAACTGCATTTCATTACCGTCGGTTTAAATTTGATTTTATAACCTGTTTCCATAATGCTTTCAATTCTGCTCTTCCGCATTAATTTGTGTCCGTGATTAGAAATGGAATGTCGTCGGAAAACCCCAAAGTTTTTATTTATTCCGCATGAACTTTCACCCCCTCTCCAAGTTGCTCCACTGTCTCCTTTACTGCCTGTTCAATGCACAGGTTCGATAACATCAGGGTTAGTCAAGAATGCTGTCTCACTCCCTTCTTAATTCCTGCTTCCCTTTCGTGTCCTGAAACTCACAGGATGATTTCTGTACGAGTTGAAAACATCCTTTTATCCCTGTATTTTATGCGAGTTAGTTTGAATACTTAAAATTTGTCGAAACCTTTCTCTATTTGTTGGTTGTGACTTTCTCTATTTATACAAATGCTGTAACGTACGTCCGGCCTTTTTCAACCTGTCTTCTAAAGAAAATCGCAGGGACGTACTACCTAGAATTTTTCACATTTCGTCGAAAGCCAACTGATCTTCCTCTTCCCATTCTTCCATAAATAATTCGTGTCAGTATTTTGCAGCCCTGACTGATTCAACTGATAGTTCGACAAAATTCTCATATATCACCTACTTTCTTTGGAGTTGAAATTATTATGTTCATCTTGAGGTCTTAGGCTACTTCGCCAGTCTCACATATCTTACACATATCTTATCATGACCGGCTGTCCGAAGTACCTCATTATTCAAATGAATTGTCATCTACTGTAGGGGCCTTGTTTCGATTTAGATCTTTCAGTGTTATCCAAACTTTTCATGTAATGTATTTCTCGAAGTGCTAGTCAATTTTACAGCATGATTGATCATAAAAAAGTAATTAAGTAATGTGAAAAACAGTAGGTAGTACGAGATGGGAAACAGGACTGTGGTGAATGTTGTGAAACGATTACATGGCTGTCTTGCAGAGAAAATATTTCGCATTGTGTCGAAAATGCAAGGGAATGACATTCCTGCAAGAATGTTCTTTTTGAAGTAGGTGCCCAGGGGTAGACAAATGTCTATGTCACCACATCGGTGAATCGTCGCCGGCCATCGATCCGCTGCCCTCTGGAGACGTTGGGCTCAGAGGTGGCGTCAGTCAGGCGGACGACACCCGGCGTCTCGCTGCTGCAGTTGTTACGTAGGGCAGTCGAAAGAACAATGCAGCGAACTCTTTTTCCTTATAACTTAGCTGAAGCGGAACTTTGTGACGCGACTGTATGGATCCGAAGCTTATGTGTAACGAATATACATTAATTTTGTGAATCTTAACGTTTTCAAGTGTACTGCTTTTTCTATAAATGTATGGAAATGCAACAATATCCTAAAAGTCTCTTCTGCTGACATTTCGGCTGAATACTGTGCAGCTCTCTTCTGAGCAATAAGACTGACGGTGAGCGTTCTGGATCAAGAAGGAGAAGAGTCCTTACTGAAATCTACGGCTTGTATAACGTATATTGAGAGTCTATATTCTAAATTGGGTCAGATCCTCTTGAAGCGCAATGTGATGGTTGCTCTTTGGCCAGCATCGAAGACAGCCGCTCTCGTCGGTTTTGAGAAGGATGACATAGTAAGGCAGACGTACATGAGATCACCAGTTAGTGCGTATTTTCGTATGTTGGTGAATCAACTCTAAGCGTTGAAGAACGTTGCGTATAGACGTATGCAACTGCTTGATAAATCAGGAGAGGGCGAGCACTGCATTGAAACAGGTCACTCCGTGGGCGATGTCAACGTCAAAATTCTAAAGTATACGTCATCCTTCTAGGACTCGGTGATTAAGAAAACTATCAAAATCCGTTCGACGAACAATTTGATTAAGAGCTGTGGCGATGGCAGTAAAATGTGGAATTTGTCCGTTCTCACTCTACAATGCTGCAGTCGTTAACGTCTAGGCTTCTCAAAGTAGAGTATGTGACAGGGTGTCCATTGACGTGCAACCAGTATGCATTTGTGTCGCCTGAGTGACATTTTGACTTCTGTAGGGGTGTGTGTCACCATACAAAATAACACGAACAATGAAGGAAAAAATATCGCAAAACCAAGGAGCTGTGCGACGTAAACGAAAGTTGTGTTTCTACATCTGAAAGATGATGTTCATTCATATTTCGTGCCAGTCCAATAAAAGTGACGCTAGTAGCTCCACTATGTAGATGCAAATCAGGTTTCCTTTAAATACATGCTGTTAAGGTCGTAGCGTTAGTTAGCTTTGTGACTGAACGTGGCAAGGTGAGAAAAATTCCACTATCAACACTCCGCTGAGTTTGAACGAGGTCGTGTAATAGGGCAACGAGAAGCTAAATGTTCCTTCTGCAATACTACAGAAGGACTTGACAGGAATGTAGGCATTGCACATGATAGCTGGCAGCGGTGGTCACTAGAATATACGGTCGCAAGAAGACCAGACTCCGGATGGCCACGTGGCACTGCCGAGAGGGAGGACCATCGCCTTAAGCGTATGACTTTGGTGCATCGTACTGCATCTGTAGCAGAAATTCGCGCAACAATTGGTACCATAGTGATACAACGAACTCTTACAAATTAGTTACCTTAAGGGGCTCCGGAAAGACCTAGCTTTCCAATTTTAAAATAGAGCATATAAATTACATGTTCTCACAGAAAATATTTGGGATATAAAGTTGAATTTTTTACAGGTAACTTATTGGAGTATTGGTTACAACTTAACACAGGGATTTTTTAAAATTTGAGTTCGATTGTGAAAGATTAATTTTTTCTCTTGTAATGAAAATTCATTACTTCTCTGGGTCATTTTTTATTTATAAATTCAACAGTCTATAGGTTTTTTGAAAAAGGCTTTGTTAAGTTACGCAGAAGGGATTGTGTAACATTTCCTGCAAATTTGAAGCCAATTGGTTTTGTAGATCCTGAGAAAACATGTAACACAACGAACTGTTACAAATCGTTTACTTTGACGCCTCCGCGCCAGACGACCTGTAGCTTGCAGTCCACTGACCCCAAAACACCGCCATTTGCATCGTCAAATATGTCAAGCGAGAGCTCATTGGAGAACAGGTGGAGGTCTGTTATATTTTCTGATGAAAACTGGTGGTGCCTAGATGCCACTGATGGCTGTGTGTTTGTTAGAAGGAGACCAGTTGAGTGCCTAAAACCAACCCGTCTGCATGCTAGACACGCTGCACCTACTGTACACCTGCTGTTATGGTCGGGGTGCGATTTCGTATGAAGCAGGAGCATTCTGGTGGTATCCCAAACACCCTAACTCCCGATTTGTACGTCAGTCTGGTGATTCAACCTGTTGTGCTGCCATTCATGAGCAGTATTCCAGGTGGTGTTTACCAGCAGGATAGCTTTCGCCCTCCACATACCACTGCTGTAACCCAACATGCCCTACAGGGTGTCGACATGTTGTGTTGCCCAGAATTGGACGAGAACATTAACCGTCCACGCATTGACCGACCAAGTGCAACATTGATGTGAAGCCAACTCACAAACTGACATCCGCACCTGTGTCACATAATGCATTCACGTTTTCATGCTTGCATTCAATATTTTGGCTATTACACCGGTTATTAATGTACAAAAATATTGCATTTGCAATGACTGTGATCTTGCAACGTTAATCATTTTAATATGTTACTTAGACAAATGTATTCCCGAAATTTCATTATCTACATTAATTACTATTTGGTGTTGTGAATTTTGTTGCGATTTTTTTTCCACGAGTGTGTTTCTTAGGGGGGCTGGAGGCTTAACCGCCAGTCTTACAGCCCATATGATAGCTGGACGCTACTCAGCCGAAATACCAGCAAAGGAAACTTGTAGATACAGCTGCATTCCCACAATTACTTTGTTTATGTCGAGGCCATCAACGAATGAAAAAGAAATGCAATTTTTAATTGCCAGTTTATTTATTACGACTTGTGTCTTTTACTCTTATTTACATAATCTTTGTTCAGATTATAATACAATCGATTTCGGAACCATGATATTATATCTTTAGGCAGCAGTTAAGAACGCTACAAGTAATGTATATCACATATGCTAAAACTCTTTCAAGAAACGACACTTTCCATAAAGATCAACATTTTCTTGTTCATCTTTGTAATGGCTTGTGAAAGTTTTTCCTGTCTTGTGCTTGATCCGTGACTCCTGATCCATGAAAAGATGTAGCTTGTGATTATGAAAATACTGTAGATAATCAAATACGTTCAGCACCATGGTAACTATTTGGAAACAAACCTTTTATGTATTATCACTACAGTGGTCTTGTTAAGGAAGAACCCTTATGGCCGCATTCATTAACCCATGCAGCTAGAACATCTGGTTGCTATAGCGTCGTGCTGTCAGTTTTTGGATAAATTCACAGAACTTGAAATTCTTTTAAACCTCAATTGTTTATTTCAAGTAAGGACCACTAGAATAGTATAACAGAGTTTAATGCTTTTTTTGATGTATACAGACATTATCATTTCCTGCATACACAAAGGGGCTCAGAAAAGAGAGCGACGTACTAAGATACAAAGTGCAGCCGGCAACACGCTGCTGAACAGCTTAGAAAGCCTCAAGAAGACGACGTTGATTTTTCCTACTACAACTGAGAGAGGTAATAATTACAGAATGTCGATTGACAATATCGGTTGACAAAATTACCATCCATCCAGTTTCCAACTAATAAGGGAGGAAGTTCACTGAATAATAAGAACGATATTACCTTTGTTAACCAGCAGCTGAATTTCAGGAATATTTTCTCAGGACCATGAGGCTGTAACTAAAGAGGCGACAATGAGAAGAAACAGACTTTTCCATCTAATGCGTATTATATCAGCGGAAGCTCTATTACAGATTACAAAGCTATCGTTGCAACCTTCAGAGGAATGAGAGTTCTGTGGTCCAGTGACATGTAGAGTGCTATTATTGTAAAACGCTGACTGTTTGGCCTTTCTGTCGATTGAGAAAATTGTACGATTTTGTTTCACTTTTATCATCCTAATGAAACACAGCTTCCTGTAATCCTCAGACAGATAAACAAACGAATAGGTCTTATGAATTCGTTTACTCTTACTGAAGTTCAAAAATTCTCCCTTTACAGAAATTACAATTGAACATCTTTCACAAATTGCTTAGACGAGCGTTGTACTAGCATTCTTCACCTCAGCTTTGCTTGAGTGCGGTATACAAGGAGTTATCACAGCCGTACACTTCGTTTACGGCCGGGAGTACGACCATACACTCAGCTACCGGCTGAAATCATTTATTGCTGTTTACAAGATTTAAAATTACATTGCTTCTAAAGTTTGGGTAATTTTATTTTGCTCGATTTTACAGCACTGAAACTTTTCGGAGAGCGGCTAGTCTATCGAATCTCAAAAAGTAATTTCGCAGGCCATTAACGAATTTTTAAGACACTTGCAAAGAATTTAATCTCATAGGCCAGGTGTTTAAAGTTAATTAAATTCCCTTATGATTAAATAAAGCAGATCCTACACAAGCCACCAGTAAACTGAAACCGTCGAAGATTTGCTATAAATTTAGGTCGATATTTCGTTGACCAGGCAGTTGCAAATGAAATTTTGTAAGTGTATTTGTACTATTATTTACTATTGGCCAATAGTGGTACTGTTGTTCAATACAAAAAATGGAAATTACTATGTGAATTTCCAATTAAATAGATTTTTTTCTCATTTTCTTTTTTTACCTTTTAAGATCAACAACTGGTAATGCCTTACTTGCACTACATTCTCAACGGCTTTGGTATTCGTACTTCTATCTCCCCAAAATATGAATGCAACGACATGGTATACTTTGAGGGCTGGTTTCTCAGGGCGGGGCAGGATAAGGTTACAGTTGTGGATGGGGCCCTAATCAGTTACTTTAGGCTGCACAACAAATACGTAAACTTTATTTAAAGAGATTAAAATTTTAAAACAATCTCTTAAAAACACAATTGACTATATGACAGCTGAAGGCCTTATCACAAGACAAAAATTCCACAATTTTAGGGCCGAAGGCCACCAACAATAACCGCAAACAACAAATGGCTGAAAACCTGAATTGGAAGTCAGGAGAACAATTCCAAATAGCACTTTTAAAATAAATCCCTTGCTTTTAAAACAAGTTTGCTTAAAATAAACCTTAACGTAACACGGCTGAAGGCTGAATGCTATACCAACAATTAGAAAATTACAAATATCCTTAAAACAAACATCACACTCTAAGGAATCAGGTCAAGCGGTTCTCAGCAAGTGTTCCAAGGGTCGGCCTGGGACGGTAACTCAGGTGAGATAGGCAGCCACGTGTTGTACTCACGTAACAGGATGACAACTCAAACTAGGGGTAGCTTAAGCGCCGACCGACCGACCGACTAACCAATCCGCTTAACGTCCCATCACCGGTACAACGGTGGAATATTTTTAGGCAAGGGCGAAGAGACAGACAGCACTGTGCCTTGTCAGACAGCGTCAACACGACGAGGAATGGTACACTGCCAGAAAAGTACGCTAACCTCCAGGGCAGGTAACTGGGGCGTTAGCGGCCACAAGGCAGACAATACCGCTTCAGTTATAAGAATAATACTAAAATTCAATGATGAATAACAAATAGAAAACGACGACTGCAATATTTCCGCCTCGAAACACTTCACTCGTTGTCGCCAGGCTCTGCGGCCCAGGCAGCAACAACCCGCCGACCAAACGCGAGGTCTCAGAATAGTCGAGGCTGCATTAGCGGTTAAACGTCCAGGCTTCGGTGTGCAACGAAGTCGTCGCTCTGGCAGCTACGCCTCCTCGATCCGACAGTGGCAGCACGCCGCCGGTAGCCCCGACTTGCCCTGCACGGACCTGCTCGCTGCTGCACCCCAAACAAACTGATGTCCGTTCGCCACTCTTCACTAAATCCAGTAAGCAGACAGCATTAAAATAACTGCTCATTCAAAACCACAAGATACACACGGATCCGGAAAAAAACAGTTCCACCAACAACTCACAATACTAAAACCAGCCACTGTGAAATACACGGACAAACGCAGAGAAGCCAGAAGCGGTCGGAAGACCAAATGCACGTCGTACGCTGCGATGACCGACCGAACGACCAACCAACGGTCGTCCCCACTCAAGTCAGGCACGAGAAAGATCCCAGTATAATTCGTTAACTGGCAACTTATTGCCATGAGGGCACTTCGATGGGCGAACACACACACAGTCACAGGTGAAAGTTGCACTACTGGAATACCTTGGTCCATTCAACTTAAACTCGCTGAATCCGATCCTTGACTTGGTGGTGCATTCTCACGACCACATCCTTCCGTCGGACAGTGCATGTGTGTCGCCAGCTGTCCGGCGAGTACTCGCTGTCCGCACCTCACCGCTGCTCCGTCACAACTCCCCTCACTCGACACACAACGACCCGGAAATACTAGAGGCCACTCCAAAGATGGTACTACAGTACGCGCTATCGGTAAGCGCTTCTGCTGCCACTCACGGACAGGCAAGGCGAGCAGACGTAGTGGCGCCAGCGAACACAGTAAGAAAAGAGACCACACTATCACTATTACAAGATGCCAAACTGTGAAGTTCATCAACGCGAGCCTCACACGGCTCATACTTATTTATATCTCCCTACATATGATACGAGATGTCAGTACAATAGGAAGCTCGCTGTACTTGGGTCTACCTCCTAGATCAACAAGCTACACTTCATGACAGTTGCTTATGAACAAACACTTACTACAATTTGTTTCATAGACCGTCTCCACAGTTCCGCCTGAGAAGTCATGTAACTGGGGACGTTATACCTCGTTTGCAAGCCGCGAAAGCTAATTGTTTGTGTTTTGTGTAAAACTTATTGTCGTTCTGTTGTAGTTTTTTGTGTTGTGCGTTGTTAGCGTTTTCGGTCGCTTTATACTCGTAATGACTTCAAGAACGTTTCGTGGGAACGCACATTGTTTCGAATATGTCGAAGCAACAAAAAATGTTCAATCCAGTTGATTAGAGGTGCAAAACTGGATTATGGAAATGATCGGAATCGCATCACATTAGTTTCATCCTATTTACTATGATATGTAGCCGTCCTGGTTTTCAGCCGAATTCCTTCAGCGTGACGCCTCAGTTGGTACTATCATGATTAATGACGCCGACGTCGAGTATCAAATAGTTGGCGTGTTTAATCTGCCTTCTGAAGTTAATAACTGATATTAAAAAGAGGTTTTACCCCAATTATGGGGAACTGAAACAAACCAATAATGAACGTTGGTCTAGTTAACGGTATCAGATCGACTGAAATGCAAGTCAGGCAGAATGTTTCTTGTCGTCTATTTGTTTGTGGATACAATGTGCATGTTACTTGCAGTGGACAGATAGGAACACATTTTATCTGTAGTGGTCGTCAAAGACGGATTTTCCTTTTGAAAAAACTCGTTAGAGTAGTTCAGGAAACTGACGTTAACTTGTGACGAAGAATCAAATGATGGATGCTGAAGACACAAGCGTTAGTGTGGTGTTAACAACAGGAGCAAAATTGAGCAGCTGCAATTTTTCTTTGATACTCATAAAACCAGAAGCTGATATGCCTCCCTCCCTAGCCCCATAACTGATGTGCAACTACTAAAGAACAAGAGGCGTCGAACGTGTGACACAGGCAACACAGGCGAGTACGTACCCGGGTTAGAACAAACCGTGCGGAAAGAGACTGCGAAACAGATACCTGAAACGAACGTTTCAAAAGCTACTGCAGAGGTACCAGCCCAACACGTGATTTTTCTTCACTTGCTGCTCAGAATAAGACCTACTACTTAATTTTTCGTGGTGGCTCCTTTTTTGCCTCTTAGTTGCTTCGTCTGTCCTCCGAGCTGATGCAGCCAAAGCTGGCCACCACCAATCTCTGCGTCCACACACACCGTTTCTTTTACACTTTCAGTAACAATGACCCATTCCATTTTGCCTGAAGTATTTATTCGCAATATATGCGTTGTCAACATGTCTGGAGTCTCCGTTAGTATTTGTTCTCTTTTCCTTCTTCTTCTTCTTTTAATCACTCATTTTTCTGCCCTCTTTGCGTCCTAATGCTTAGATATTCTTTGTAATTTGCTTTAGCAATTTCGTCTGCTGATTTCTTTCGATGTTTCCATCGTTCAACTTTCCTAAGGCCATCGTATATTTGTCATTCAGTGATTATGTTGTGTAACTGTGATGTGTGTATGATGTTTCTGTAATTGTTGCAGAATAGATCTGTGTGTTCTGGGCTTCCAAAGTGCCTACATGTGTAATTACGTGTCTGATTTAAACTCACGCGGTTTGAAGTCCATGCCCAGTTAAAAACTACACCATGCCGTGGCTAGGATCGGTATGTTTCATTCGCTACTGTTCCAAGATGTCGGGGAAAAATGTACTGAATCTTTGTCTCTTATCGCTGAACTCCCATCCATCTTGCCAGGCTTCTATTCACCAGAGATTAAGTTGTTGGTTGTTGGTAATAAGTACATCGTTTATTAGTTTTAACCTGGTTAGGTCTGACCATCTTAAACCCAACATCTGATAGTGATATCACTTGAGTATGTTCCAAGCATACACCATGCTCAGTGCCATCACTGACCAGCCGAACTCCCCTGACAGATTATGTAGGACACTACTTTGCAGTCGTCTAACAGCTGTTCTATTTGTGACCAGAGCTGCGCTGGTGTCCAAAATTAAAGCAATAAACCGGTATTTCCCCGTAATGTGTCTAATTCATGATGTATCATACAAACTGTCAACAGTCATCCATACGTTCATGTTCTGCTTACAAGATGGCATTCCAGTCAATTGACAACCACGCCAACGATGACGTCAGGGGCCTGCCAAACAGGGTATTGTTTGCTGGGTAGGCCGGCACCCACAGTCACTTCTACACAGTCACAGACGGTGCGTTATGGCACAGAGAAGACTCCTAAGAAATTATCTACGGTGGAGGACCGTAACAAGAATGGAAGCAAGGCAGTTACAAACTGATGTGGCCCGATGGCTTCATGTAAAACCTTTGTTGTTTCTCGGATGTGGAACAGGTTATATAGACCCAAATTTTATCCGAAAGACCAGGACAGGCCCGACCACGAATGCTATCAGAAAGAGAGGACCGTTATTTGGCTGTAAGGGCACCACAGCACCACCTTAGTACTGCACGACAATGGACATCCGATCTCGCAGCATCCACTGGTCGAGTTGTATCGAGGCAGTGTACAGAAGGATTCAGCAGAGGCCTTTATTATTGGAGACCTGCTGTATGTGTACCTCTGACGCGTATTCACAGAAGGAAACATGCAGTGTGGAGTCATCAACATGCCACCAGTAGTTCACATGCCAATGGACAGTCGAATGTTGGGCCAGTGATCTTTTCACAGATGAGTCACGATTTGATCTGGAGAGTGATTCTCGACGGAATCGCATTTGGATGGAACGTGGAACACGATATAGTGACCCAAACATCGTGTAAAGAGGCCGATATCGAGGAGGTTCCTTAATGGCGAGGGCAAGGATTATGTTGACGACTAGTACACTTCTTCATTATATTGTGCGCGTCAATCGGCAAAGTTTAACTGGTGCAAGGTATCGCGACGAGATCTTGGGACCTCATGTGCACTTCTTGCGAGCTGCTGTGAGCCCAGACTTCGTACTGGTGAACGATAATTCTCGACGTCATAGAGCACGGGTGGCTCATGTTTCCTTGAAAGCGAAATGTATTACATCCATGGCGTGACGTGCTTTCTCTCCCGATTTGAATCGCATAGAGCATATCTGGGATGCACTAGAGAGACAGGTTGCATCACGTTAGCATCCACCAACCACTCTCCAAGGCTTGCAGCAGCACTGCAGGAAGAATGGCCGTTAAAATGGAATGATCACATAACGGTGATCGTTGGTAAAGCAGATGCCAGACTGAGATTCATTGGAAGAATCCTAAGGAAATGCAATCCGAAAACAAAGGAAGTAGGTTACAGTACGCTTGTTTGCCCACTGCATGAATACTGTTCAGCAGTGTGGGATCCGTACCAGATAGGGCTGATAGAAGAGATAGAGAAGATCCAACGGAGAGCAGTGCGCTTCGTTACAGGATCATTTAGTAATCGCGAAAGCGTTACGGAGATGATAGATAAACTCCAGTGGAAGACTCTGCAGGAGAGACGCTCAGTAGCTCGGTACGGGCTTTTGTTGAAGTTTCGAGAACATACCTTCACCGAAGAGTCAAGCAGTATATTGCTCCCTCCTACGTATATCTCGCGAAGAGACCATGAGGATAAAATCAGAGAGATTAGAGCCCACACAGAAGCATACCGACAATCTTTCTTTCCACGAACAATACGAGACTGGAATAGAAGGGAGAACCGATAGAGGTACTCAATGTACCCTCCGCCACACACCGTCAGGTGGCTTGCGGAGTATGGATGTAGATGTAGATGTAGATGTAGACTGCCTCAACACAAGATTGATGACATCATTCAGAACATGCCTTGTCATTGTCAGATCGTTATTGGTGCCAGCAGTGGTCACACACCATACTGAGCACGTAACCAATTGTCGATATGTGTGTGCAGATCCGTTAAGCTGCAAAAAAACGAAGAACATTATTGTCTACCGTTATTGCATGTCGCAGTTTTTTAGGTTCGGTATTCTTTACAGTGGTTCTACTTTACTATTACCTGTTTATACAGTATTGTGACAAAACAAATTCAATCTTGCAAAATTTCCGTTTATTGCTTTAATTTTTGACACCAGTCTATTTGGTGTATTCATGTACTGGTGCCTAGCAAAGTACTGAGTCAAAGAGAGCAGAATGGAATATTTTTGTAACCGGTGAAGATAGTCTGCATTCCTCTGAGTTTAATATTTCCGGTTTGTGTAGTTTTTACTCTGCTTTTTCTGTAGTTCTTCAGATGTATTTATGAAAATTTAATCTGTCACCCATGTATACTTCCAGATAGCTTCTAACTACTACTACCCTGCTGGGCAGAACCTTCAGTAGTATATACGTAATACAATTAGTTTGTTTGCGATGCACGATTGTGTGGTTGTGTTTACTGGATCACTGGCTCTCACTTCCAGGTGGGCTCTTTTGTTCGTGGAGGTTACTACTGCAGATCATCTGCATTATGCGACAACTCCATCTGTCATATTATACCTGTCCAGTAGGTACAGGAGGGGTTTGATAGACATGTCACAGAAGATGTGTCCACCCCTGAGGGCAAGTCTTAGTAATTCCTGTGATTACTTCCCGACTATCCACCTCCCATTCTGCTACTCAGTCCATGCAATAGTCTAAGAGACTGTGATACCTCCAGTTATCTTAACCTCGCGAACAGTGCGGGCGGCCAAAACCTGTTGAACGCTCCTGCAGTATTTATCATGATGACTACGGTATAATCGTACGTTTTTGACAGTTTCTACAGCCTTATGAATTGCATCTTCTATGGAAAGTTCTTGTACAAATCTAGACAAGTGTGGGATGAGGCCCCGAAGAACTCTCTGAAACTGTTGGCGGCAGCACGGTAGCTTCTCCAGGATCTTAGCTATTGTGTTTATAACTTACGTTGACCTGTATGTTTTTGAGTGTGAGGGATCTCTGTCAGCTGATTTTTGGGTGATTATTGCATTAGAGGTTTTCCAAACACTTCACTGCTTGTCAAAAGAGATCATCCCGAAGCGAGACTCATCACTGAAGAATATTCTACTCCAGTCAATGAGATTCCAGGCCGGAGATGTGTCTGGAGACGCCCTGGACAGTGGTAGGATACCAACCTGACTGTCGCCCACCATGTGGCCTGATAGTCACGAGTGCCGTTTCTTTTCGCAGTTGGACCTCTTTGGTTGTCATCCACAGCACGCTGAAAGCACAGCGGTAGGTCGACAATTTTCTACGAGCGATACGTCCCCCTTCATGGCAAGCCATATTGGGTTTATATTTCGGTAAGATGATGCCCGCCCCTACACAGTGTGGGTTTTTACCGAGTGTGTTCGTCCTAGAAAAACTCTACTTTGGACAGCAAGGTCACTGGATGTCTCCCCAGATGCAAAAGTTTGGTGCATTGTGGGCAGGACCCGCCAATCATCTCGGGATTATGACATTTTAACTCGACAACTGGACGATATCCGTCAATAGGACATCCAACAACTCTATCAATCAATATAAAGCCGAATAACTTCTTGCATAAGGGCTAGAAGTAGACAAAAGCGTTATAGACCTGCTCAGTCTGTGAAATTCTGTCTTTTGAAGAAATGATTACGTTTTACTGAAGTTTTAATCATTCATTTGTCTATATAAGTGTATCACACCTACCGGTGTCCGTTCATTCGGATAATTTCTTCGGGTTGCGTTGTTACTAGACCGTATATTTTGCTACCTCGGACAAATTATTGGGCGTTTCTCTCTCGATCACGACACAAAAATTACCATTTGGTTTACAATTCATGTCACAATAAAAGTGGAAGGCCAAGAACAGAGTGCGCGGATTAAAAAGGATACAAGAAAGGGATGTAGTCTTTTGCTTCTACTCCTCGGTCTATACATCCAAGAAGCGATGACGGAAGTAAACGAAAATTCAAGAGTAGGATTAAAAATCAAAATGCGAGGATCTCATTTTAAGATCTGATAATGAAACTGCTATCCTATGCGAGAGTGTAGAAGAATTATATGATCTGCTGAAAGATATGAACAGTTTAGTCAGTACAGAATATGAGTTGAGAGCTCATCGAAGAAAGAAGAAATTAATGATAAGAATGAGAAACATAACATCATAATTGATTATTGATGATCACGAAGTAGATGAAGTTAAGGAATTCTGATACCTAGGTAGCAAATGGACGGAGCAAGAAGAACATAAAAAGCAGAACAGCAATGGCAAAAAGGGCATTCCTGGCTAAGAGAAGCCTGTTAGTATCAAACATGCGTCTTAGTTTGAAGAAGACATTTCTGAGAATGTACAGAATTGTGTGGCAGTGAGACATGGACTGTGATAAAGCCGGAACAGAATATGGAATGTGGTGCTACAGAAGAATGTGGAAAAATAGGAAAATGAAAAGGTAAGTAATCAGAGGGTTCAATGCAAAATCGACGAGGAAATGGATGTGTGGAAAACACTGCAACTGACAAGAAGGAGGGATAGGATGTTAAAACATTAGAGAATGACATCCACGGTACCAGAGGGATCTGTAGAGGATTAAAACTACATAGGAAGACAGAGACTGGAATACATCCAGCACGTAATTGAGGACGTAGATTGCAAGTGCTACTCTGAGATGAAAATGTTGACACAGGGGAGGAGTTCGTGGCGAGACGGTAAAAAAAAAAAAAGCTCTTCATGCTCGAAAATATTCTGAAGACAGAAAGTTTGTAGCCTCGGAACACTATCCAGTCTATGAAATTCTAATGTCGTGGTTATGAATCGGAGTATGAAATGTAAGAGACTCGTTCTGCTTATGCCGACTACAGTTATTGCTGGGTGCTCTCTCGAACCGGTTGAGCACTTACAGCTACTAAACGGGCCTGTGAAGATGTGCTCAGCACCTGGAATTTTCTCTCTTTCTTCTCTTAATCCGACGTGCTAAATACGAGGGCGTGATGAAAAGCAACGCTTCCGAATCTTTTATGCGAAATCTCTTAAAGCTTTTTATTTGCAACAAATGGTATTAACATTCTACATCTTTATTTTCATGTCCACAAATTTACTTTTAATCATTCTCACATGGTGACGAACACATTTCTCCAAACGAGAGACCAGGTTGTTGATACTGCCACTGTAGAATGTTTGAATTTGTTTACAGAGCTACAACCTCACTATGAAAGTGAAGTCCTCGAAGGTGTCCCTTTAAGTTTCGGAAACAGATGAATGTCGGATGGGGCCAAGTCATGTCTGATGGATGGTCAATGACGATGAACCGAAGGAGTCGGATTGTTGCAGATTTCGAAGCGCTCTGTATAGTCTGGCATTGACATGCTGAAGGACAGGGTACTCCACGTCTCGAAGAACTCTTCGAATTCTTTAACTCAATTACAGCAATGTGTTTCTCACGCGCCAACATAGTTATGTTACGCACTGCCGTGTTAGAGGCTACAGTTCGGAGCCATCCAGCGGCAGAGGGCTGCCAGCATGTAGGCATGGGGATCTATAAAGTTACTAACGTTTGATTCATTTAAAAAAGCTTTAAGAGTTTTCACATAAAACATTCAGAGACATTGCTTTGCAGCAAAGTTTTGATTAACCCAAATAAACTAGGTTTTTATGAGGAACAGGTATGATACATATCTTTAGGATTCTTCTCATAACGCTGTGTGGTACCTGGCTTTCCTGCGAATACATTTGCGCTGTTGCTACACCGTTCATCGTGTAGTAAAATAAAATTAGAACTTCTTACTGAATCGCTCTGCCGAATGGAAAAATGATCTCCAACTCGAATTCGCCATTAATTCTCCAGGTGAAACTAAACACATGAATTCCTTCGACCTCACACCAGCCTCGTTGCTATCGTGTCGCATGGGACAATGTAGTACTCCCGCCCTCCTTCCCCCCCCCCCCCCCCCATTCAGCGTTGGGGAAAAGCAGTCACTTGGCCTCGACTCGGTGTTTCTCGGGCCAAGTTCTAAGCGCTTTCCATTAAGTCATTTATTGTTTGTTCTTTCGTCGACGAATTTAGGTAATACCTGAGTTGACTCTTGGACGCGAGCACTATAAACCGCTTGTTTACTAAAGATAGTCATGTGAAAGCTGACAAGAGCTATGACGCCCCGCCGTTGCCTTAGGAATAAAACAAATTGTGTTTACAGTTCACGCTGACACTGCATTGAAACATTCACTGTTTATCGAGCAATGTGTATTCAGTGTAAGAAAGGTGACATCAAACAATTGTAAAAAGTTCACTTAGCGATTTAAGATGGCGTCAGTGTCCAGAGCCGTTGAAATGTTGCATAATATTATATCTGAGGTCTAGGAAGTTAATAATTATTTTGACAATATGGTTTATTTATCATTGCATCAAAATTTCGCAAAGTGTGCCTAGACAATGAACTAAAATGACAAGAAAAGCTTATAAAAGAATAACTGACGTAGTGGTAGGTCAAATGAAGTGTTAAGTACAGAACTATACTTTCGATATACTCATGACGGCAAGTGAAGTGACGCTGTGATAGAACCGCACCTACAGAATTGCACATGTCTTGCTTCAGTGAGCATAATGCAACAAAACCACGTATCACAGTAGCAAACGTCGAACATGTTTACGGTTTAGCATTTGACTGAGCGTGCAGCCTGTAGTGGGACGCTCATAAAGAATTTAGTACCATAAATAAGATTTATAATAAAATTCCAAAATTAAGCAGCAGAATCACTATGGATGAAGAACAATAATGAAATACTGAGTGCAATGAGATACCATGCTCCACTCCCTCTTTTTTGTTACCCGCATCGCCTGCTATAGCGTGCTGCTATACACGCGTCCTGTTGGTGCTTTATACAAATTTGTTCATTTTAAATATTTTTAATTTTTAATGTATATCCCTTCGCACTCGTTACCTCGTTAAGCACGAGAGGCACACATTGCTTAGTCAGCATATTAAATCGCGGCGGTGAAAGAAAATGTAAGTGTGACGTGCCTGTACTATTTAAGGAAGTCCTAGACATTCACATATCACCAACTAGAAATTCAGGGAGGCTGTAGAGACAGAGAAGCGGCCGCCCAGCATGAACCGCAAAGAGGGTCACAGAATCTCTTCAGCTTACTTGTCAGTTACTCGTACTGCAGGCCGGTCTACGGGCCACGATTGCGGAGCTGCCCCACCGCCCAATGAGAGCCCCATTCCCATACTGCAGTCAAGAAGGAGAGCTGACAGGTCTGAGGTACCACCAGCCACTATTTAAGTCACTCTGTGCCACGATGGCATCTCCAGCGGATTCACCAATGAATAAATACCAGCCAAGACAGGCATGGAACGAATCCGACGGGCAGATAAACGACGACCACCGGTGTGCTGGTCATCCTGGATGTGATTTTCAGGAAAGTTCCCACATTTGACTCGGTGAATACCTGCCTGGTACCCACTTCCCGCATCATTTACACGATTCGAAAACATTTCGAACACTTTCCAACTTTAATATGGAGTAACACAAAACACGGACAGACTGTAGGGTGGGTGGGGAAGGAGGGGGCGGGGAGTGACAGAAAGGGCGTCCGCCTATACCACTAACATTACTAAATTCAAATCGACATGCTGACTCCGTGAGATACGGTATAAGGCCATGAGAAAGTAGAAGAAAAATCAATGTAAATTAATATGATAATAACAACTAATAAGTATCAGATATTCCTCTTCCTTATCCTGTCACTCTGTCAAAATATAACATGCAAGATCACTTAGCCATTCACAAATAATTAAGCAATAATTTCAAACAACAATTAGTCACTCTAATGACGGCTGTTACCAATAGTAGCTGAAACGTCAGTTTTCGTCCAGATGAAATTTATTTGGTCCCTAGCGAATGAATGCCGTGCTTTTTTTAGTTTATTCGTAATTACTTCGTAAGACTGTTTGCCTCTATCGACGTAATGGATGTGCAATTTTCCCAATCGACACTGGACAGGTGAACGTCATTCCCTGCGGCTACGGTATGCTTGGTGTGGTTCCGTGCCACATCCACTGTGTCTGAATCAATAGAAATAACCGATTATTAATATATGTCCACCAACCTAGTTACACTAGCCAATGTTGATGCAACATGTCGGAAATTTCTCTGCTCCCTACGTAGTGATTCAACCGGTCCTGATACTAGCACCATGTGTGGAAGGCTGCTTTCCAGGAGACATGTTACTTATGACTATCCGGCATTTAACACTTCGCATTTGCTATATAGTGTGTTGTAGTAATTGACTGTTCTGGCGCTGGTCTTTCTCTGTTGACAATCGTGGTTGTTCTCCAAACCTCATCTCCTACCCAGTGCAAATTTACGTATTAGCTGTGTAGTGTAGGTACAGCAGTTGAGATTGATCTCGTCACAGATCCGACGGGAAGACTTGTTCATTCAGTCCACTTGCCTCAACACCAAATGGGTCCAGTCAGTGCTCGGAACTTAGCTGCATGTCGAAAGCTATGTATACGCATCACGGGTAACGCCAGCTATCCCCACCATTTCCACATCTTCAGAAATAACTGAGACTGGTACACAACACGACGTGAACGACAATCCACATTTTCGCAGCCGATTGCTCTCAGGATAGATTATTCCAAGTGGTGGAAAGTTCCTCCCGGAACACACACCGAGTGCACGTTCATTGGTTCCGTTCCCGTTATTTCCCTAGTAAAACCCATCACGAGCTTACATTGCTTCCTACAACTAGCAGACATTTCTATCTCCTCCATAAGTACGTAGACCTCGACAGTGGAGGCACCACTGAAAGATCCGGTGGTTCTGTGTCGTTATTATCAAGGGGACGAAATCCTTTTTCTCTTTTTGGGCGCACCGAGTACGTTTCAAACTTTCGCGATATCCCTACAAGCGATTTTCCTAGATGCAAAAAGGTAAACATGTAAAGTACATAGAATACCTACATTTTTTACTACGGAAAAGTTATGGGATACAGCTGACAATTATTGACCTATATGAAATAAAATCGCCATAACTTCTCAACGGTTTGCGTTAGGACGTTCAAACTGAACGGTTGGCCGCGGAGCATGATGGGAATTAGTAAGCGCTGCATGGTTTGGTTTAGGGAAGAAGCCCACTTTCATTTGGATGGGTTCGTCAATAAGAAAAACTGACCCATCTGGGGGACTGAGTCTCCGAATTTCGCAATCGAGATGTCTCTTCACCCTCAGCGGGTGACTATGTGCAATGTCCAGTCACGGAATAGTCGGTACGATATTCCTTGATGCCATGGTAACTGTCGAACGGTACGTCAAGGTTTTGGAAGATGATTTCATCTCCATTATCCAAAGTGACCCTGATTTCGACAAGAAGTGATTAATGTGCGACCCCATCGAAGCACGAGAGCGTTTGATTTCCTGGAAGAGCACTTTGGACACTGTATTATAGCTGTGGTATACCCAGAGGCCACTGGCATGGGCCTCGATTGGTCGCCCTATTCTCCGGATCTGAACACATGCAACTACTCTTTGTGGGGCTAAATTAAAGACAAAGTATACAACAATAACTCCAAAACTATTGCTGAGCTGAAAGCAGCCATTCATGATGTCGTCGACAGCATCGATGTTCCGACACTTCAGCAGATAATGCCGAATTTCGCTATTCGTCTGCGCTAAATCATAGCCAACGATGGCAGTCATATCGAACATGTCATGACGTAAATCCGAGTATCTGTAGTGACGTTTACATATTGAATAAAGTGTGTGCACGCCGTAGTTTGTAACTAATGATTAATTAGCAATTAGTAATTAGTGGCTTTTTTCATGTAGTTCAATAACTGTCACCCTGTACAAATTTTAGAAATTTATTACTCCTAAAAATGATCTGGCGACAGTATTTTATGTGAAGAATATTAGAGGCATAAAAAATCTTGTGACATGTGACATATCTGACATGTATTCGTGACACAACAATGTGGTGCGACGTGGTGATTGAGAGACACTACTCAAACCTATGCCGCTATACCTTAGATTGAATCATTTAATCTTCTGTAAAACGAAAACAGTAGCATTTAAGCCTCTATTCTCTCACCACGGCCTTAGATACTGAATCATGCTGACATTTCTTTTTGCTTTTACGAAGTTTCAGTAATGTGTGCCAATTCGTCTATCTTTCTTGTTGGGCTGACTTACTCGTTGTGCCGTTCTTCCATTACATTCAGTGATGGCATACACGAGGTGCATATCGGCTAACTCGTCATCTCAAAAGCTATCTACAGTAATGCTGATTAACACTGTCAACGCACGAATAACGCTGCCGGAAAGCGGAGACCATGTGTCCCTTAGGCCAAAATACTCAGAGGATATCCCAGAGTGGCTTCTGGAAGTTTTCAGTGTTCTGATTCACCCCGTACAAGCAGGGTGAGTTTTTTTATTTTGAAGCAACGAAAAATTTCAAAAAGTACGCATCGGATTGAAAAACGAAAAAATACGTGTTCTGTATCAAAGATACTATCCGGTGATACCAATGTTAGCCCTCCATCCCGGAGGGGGAACAACTTTGAAATGTTATGCAGGAACATCCTATTTTTATAGTGGGATTCGATACAAAAGTAGGTCAATTTTGTACGTGATAGTTTAGCAATTGCGTGGTAGATGGCGCTGTAATCGACATTCGAAAAAAATGCAACACAGACTTGTGTAGCAAACGACTCAGTATTTTCCAGTTTTGTCCATTTACCTGTCTTGAAACATCCATTCATTTATTATGTGATTTGATGTCACTGCGTGCACGTCGTCCCACATTTCTTAAATACGTTCCTTCATAACATGATTGCGTTATTAGGCTGGCTCTGAGCACTATGCGACTTAACTTCTGAGGTCATCAGTCGCCTAGAACTTAGAACTAATTAAACCTAACTAACCTAAGGACATCACACACATCCATGCCCGAGGCAGGATTCGAACCTGCGACCGTAGCGGTCGCTCGGTTCCAGACTGTAGCGCACAGAAGCGCACGGCCACTCCAGCCGGCTGCGTTATTAGGTGTATGCACGCTTTTATGACAGAAGAGGAAAGTCAAATGGTTCACATGTATGGAGAGAGTGGCAGGAATGTCGATAATGCTGTAACCGTTTTCGTAGTATGAAGGCTTTCACGACCGGATGACATATCTTCTGGTAAACCTTCCGGGATGTAAGGTCGTGGTCCATGAGACTCTTCAGCTCCTAACGTTTCGTCCAGAGCTGCGCTGGACATCTTCAGCAGTCTGCAAGACTCACCGGAGGAGAAACACCCCTCTGAAGATTTCCAGCGCAGCTCTGGACGAAACGCTAGGAGCTGAAGAGTTTCATGGACCACGACCTTACATCCCGGAAGGTTTACCAGAAGAGATGTAACCGTTTTGCTCAACCTTTTCCAAACAGGATGCGATCACGCCCTTCTTTTTGTCGCGTTATTCGCCAACACTTCACCGAGGAAATTGTAAAAAGGCAAAAGAGTAGTTGCTGGAGAGAATAATGAAACTGCGATATTAGGTGCGGTGAATCATAACCCCCACTTTGGAACTCGGCAATTAAGTAGTGAATCGGAGATTAGACAGACTATTCTTTTCTGATTTCTGAAATGAAAAAAACATCATCCCTTTCATATTTCCCTGCTGATGGAGGACCTTCATGGCAATGACTTCCAGAAGTGAGTAATATTTTGCCAGAGTGTAACACTACAACCCACATGAGTATAAAAATGTTTGTTGTAAATATTTGTATTTACACATTTTGTCAGTAATTAGTGTTTATGAAAATGTAATATATGCTGAAAGAATGAGTAAGAAATAATTATATCAAATCGTTGTAGTAAACACACTCACAATGCCAGAGAAATTTATGTAGTGCGAAACACAATGTATAACATTCATGTAACAATAATATCCTTGGTGCGAGAGGGCAGCCGTAGAAGTGATGGCAAAGAGAGCTGCGAAATATTTGTGGTGTGGTAGAGACGTGTGGCAATAAAATTCGATTAAAAACGATCTTGATCACATAAATATTTGATTTAAACTGGTGACTAGCATATGTTTTAGGCAGTTGTTTGTTACTTTCTCGACGTCTTGTAGCGACCTTTTATGTTACAACTGACCTTAGTGTATGTTATTTGTACACGCAGCCCTTTTACTGGAATGGGCTCTGTATTTTAATTTTATTTAGTTGTAATAATGTAATTACATACAGTTTTATTCATATTTTAACTGTTATATACGTAGCGGTTTTGTTATCTTATTCGTAGTCATGTACGTAATAACTGATGTTAGTGGTTGTACATTCATCTCATTTACTGGCAATGTACTTTGTATTTCAATTTCATTTTATTTTATTTAAACGATGTAATTATGCTCACTATATGATAAAACCAGTACATACATTAGATCAAAAGTATCTGGACACCCCATAAAGATACGTTTTTCACATTAGATGCACTGCGTTGCCACCTGGTGCCAGGTACACCATATCAGCGACCTCAGTAGTCATTAGACACTGAGAGAGAGCAGACTGGGGCGCACGGACTTCCAACGTGGTCAGTTGATTGGGTGTCACTTGTGTCATACGTCTTACACGAGATTTCCACACTCCTAAACATCCCTAGGCCCACTGTTTCCAATGTGATAGTGAAGTGGAAACGTGAAGGGGCACGTACGGCACAAAAGCGTCCAGGCCGACCTCGTCTGTTGACTGACACAGACCGGCGACAGTTGAAGAGGGTCGTAATGTGAAATAGGCGGACATCTATCCAGGCCATCACACAGGAATTCCAAACTGCATCAGCATCCACTGCAAGTGATGTGACAGTTAAGTGGGAGGTGAGAAACTTGAATTTCAAGGTCGAGCGGCTGCTCATAAGCGACGCATCACCCCGGTAAATGCCAAAAGACGCCTCGCTTGATGTAAGGAGCGTAAGCATTGCACAATTGAACAGTGGAAAAACGTTGTGAGAGTGACGAATCACGGTACACAATGTGGCGATCCGATGGCAGGTCTGGAAAACAAGTATCCCTACCTGTGGTGGAATGAGATGGAGGGAGGAGGGAAGGCAAGACTGGTTCTAAAATGATTAGTGTGTGTCCACATATCGCGGTAAAGATGCATGCGCTGTTCTCCAGCCGAACTCCTTTTTTCCGGTGGTTATCTGATGATATTACAGTGTTTCGTCTTCCTGTAGTACCAAGTCAGGGATGCACTCATAGCGTAACATAGTCGTTGTAATCGTCTTTTTTTTTTTTTAAAAAAAAAAAAAAAGAAGACCGCTACGGTCGCAGGTTCGAATCCTGCCTCGGGCATGGATGTGTGTGCTGTCCCTAGGTTAGTTAGGTTTAACTAGTTCTAAGTTCTAGGGGACTAATGACCTCAGAAGTTGAGTTCCATAGTGCTCAGAGCCATTTGAACCATTTTTTTTGCTAAAATTTCATGCAGTATATGAATGTTCGAGTTTGTTCAATCATTTTTTTAAGTAAATGATGTGTCATTACAGCAGCTGAGCTGCTAAGAATGGCAACAGTTTAGGCAGACACGCAGTGTGTTACTCACGAGGAGAAAGTGATCTGTGTAAAATGCCTCCACCCACTATTCCTCTGCCATCTGCATAGGAGGAATCTCGTCCTTCCACAATATACGGAGAACACACACACAGAGTTATTGGGTACAATGGACTGTCTAAAACCTCCACCAGAGAGCCTTTGGACAGGTTGTAACAGCATACGGCAGTGGCATTGCTTTCCACCTCTTGGGTGCAGTGTAAAGGACTGTATGTATCTCATTTACACATGACATATCATTTCAATGTTTTTTCCTATAGGAAACTGATTTTACTTAGCCAAGGACCACTTCCAGAGTGTGCCGGCTTATCCAGAACGTTTGAAAGGACACCACTTTTAACCATTCAGATCTTCGTTTGTGACAGATAGGTATTTTGCAGTTAATAACGACACAGAACCACCGGATCTTTCAGTGGTGCCTCCACTGTCGAGGTCTACGTACTTAAGGAGGAGATAGAAATGTCTGCTAGTTGTAGGAAGCAATGTAAGCTCATGATGGGTTTTACTAGGGGAATAACGGGAAGGGAACCAATGAACGTGCACTCGGTTGTTGTTTAGGGAGGAACTGTCCACCACTTGGAATAATCTATCCTGGGAGCAATCGGCTGCGAAGCTGTGGATTGTCGTTCACGTCGTGTTGTGTACCAGTCTCAGTTATTTCTGAAGATGCGGAAATGGTGAGGACAGCTGGCGTTACCCGTGATGCGTATACATAGCTGTCGACAGGCAACCAAGTTCCGAGCACTGGTTGGACCCATTTGGGGTTGAGGCAAGTGAAGTGAATGAACAAATCGTCCCGTCCGTTCTGTGACGCGATCGATCTCAACTGCTGTACCTACACTACACAGCTAATACGTAAATTTGCACTGGGTAGGAGATGAGGTTTGGAGAACAACCACGATTGTCAACAGAGAAAGACCAGCACCTGGAAAGTCAATTACTATAACACACCAGATAGCAAATGCGAAATGTTAAATGCCGAATAATTATAAGTAACATGTCTCCTGGAAAGCAGCCTTTCACACATATCAGAGCGATATGAAGTGGGACAAGCATGTAATGGCAGTTGTGGGGAAGGCGGATATTCGTCTTTGGTTCATTGGTAGAATTTTGGGAAGATGTGGTTCATCTGTAAAGGAGACCGCTTATAAAACACTAATACGACCTTTTCTTGAGTACTACTCGAGCGTTTCGGATCCCTATCAGGTCGGATTGAGGGGGAACACAGAAGCAATTCAGAGGTGGACTGCTAGAGTTGTTACTGGTAGGTTTGATCATCACGCGAGTGTTACGGAAAAGCTTCAGGAACTCGGGTGGAAGTCTCTAGAGGAAAGGAGGCGTTCTTTTCGTGAATCGCTACTGAGGAAATTTAGAGAACCAGCATTTCAGGCTGACTGCAGTACAATTTTACTGCCGCGAAGTTACATTTCGCGGAAAGACCACAAAGATAAGATAAGGGAGATTAGTGCTCGTACAGAGGCATATACGCAGTCATTTTTCCCTCGTTCTGTTTAGGAATGGAACAGGGAGAGAAGATGCTGGTTGTGGTACGAGGTACCTTCCGCCACGCACCGTAGGTAGATTGCGGAGTATGTATGTAGATGTAAATGTAGAACTGGTTGAATCTCTAAGTAGCGAGCAGAGAAATTTCCGACATGTTGCATCAACATTATGTAGACTAACTAGGTTAGTGGACATAGATTAATAATCGGTTATTTCTATTGAGTCAGACACAGCGGATGTGGCATGAAACCACACCAAGCATACCGTAGCCGCAGGGAATGACTTTCACCTGTCCAGTGTCGATTGGGAAAATTGCACATCCATTACGTCGATAGAGGCAAACAGTCTTACGAAGTAATTACGAATAAACTAAAAAAGGCACGGCATTCATTCGCTAGGGACCAAATAAATTTCGTCTGGACGAAAACTGACGTTTCAGCTACTATTGGTAACAGCCGTCATTAGAGTGACTACTTGTTGTTTGAAATTATTGCTTAATTATTTGTGAATGGCTAAGTGATCTTGCATGTTATATTTTGACAGAGTGACAGGTTAAGGAAGAGGAATATCTGATACTTATTAGTTGTTATTATCATATTAATTTACATTGATTTTTCTTCTACTTTCTCATAGCCTTATACCGTATCTCACGGAATCAGCATGACGATTTGAATTTAGTAATGTTAGTGGTATAGGAGGACGCCCTTTCTGTCACTCCTCGCCCCCTCCTTCCCCACCCACCCTACAGTCTGTCCGTGTTTTGTGTTACTCCATATTAAAGTTGGAAAGTGTTCGAAATGTTTTCGAATCGTGTAAATGATGCGGGATGTGGGTACCAGGCAGGTATTCACCTAGTCAAATGTGGGAACTTTCCTGAAAATCACATCCAGGATGACCGGCACGCCGGTGGTCTTCGTTTATCCGCCGGGTGGATTCGTTCCAGGACCGAGACATCTCCCCGAATCCCGTACGCTGCTGTCTTGGCTGGTATTTATTCACTGGTGAATCCGATGGAAGCTGCCATCGCGGCACAGAGCTGGTGGTGCCTGAGACCTGTCAGCTCTCCTTCTTGACTGCAGTATGGGGATGGGGTTCTCATTGAACGGTGAGGCAGCTCTGCAATCGTGGTCCGCAGGCCGGCCTGCAGTACGAGTAACTGGGAACCAAGCTGAAGAGTTTCTGCGACCCTCTTCACGGTTCATGTTGGACGGCCGCTTTTCTGTCTCGACAGCCTTTCTGATTTTCCAGTTGGTGATATGTGAATGTCTAGGGCTACCTTAATTAGTACAGGCACGTCACCCTTGCATTTTCTGTCGCCGCCGATTTAATATGCTGACTAAGCTATGTGTCTCTCTCATGCTTAATGAGGTAACGAGTGCGAAGGGATATACATTAAAAATTAAAAGTATTTAAAATGAACAAATTTGTATAAAGCACCAACAGGACGCGTGCATAGCAGCACGCGATAGAAAGCGACGCTGGTAACAAGAAAGAGGGATTGGAGTATATTATCTAGTTGCACTCATTATTTAATTATTGTTCTCCATCCATAGTGCTTCCGTAGCTTAATTCTGGAATTTTATTATAAATCTTACTTACGGTATGAAAATTCTTTATGAGCGTCCCGCTACAGGCTGCACGCTCAGTCAAATGCTCACCTGTAAACATGCTCGACGTTTGCTGCTGTGATATGTGATTTTGTTCCATTATGCTCAGTGAAGCAAGACGTCTGCAGTTTTGTAGGTGCGGTTCTGTTACTGCATCACTTCACTTGCTGTCCTCACTGTATCGAAAGCATTGTTCTGTACTTAACACTTCATTTAACTTACCAGTACGTCAGTTATTATTGTTTTAAGGTTTGCTTATCATTTCTAGCTCATTTTCTAGGCACATCTCCCGGTTAGCTCACTCTGGACATATGCTTATTCCACAGCATAATAGTTCTATAAATATGTCGCAATCCAAGGTTAATAACAGTTTCCTTAGATTTGTATTACAGACGTGCACGATAGGACCATACTCTGAATATTACTCTCCCCTTATTCTTTTTCTACATAACCTGGTAGTACCATGCAGTGGCAAAACGCGTCATTAAAGCAATATTTTTGCAACCAAGAACGTTTTATTCGAAAATAAACTTCATACGGTTGCTTTACCAGTCGGGCAGATGGAGAGGGAGATGTATTAAATACTTTGTGCTTCATATCTGAAAGTAGGCAGTAATAAGGTCCTACTAAAATTACAGGAGTGGCGCGATTTGTTGTAAATAATCCATTTGAGTTCAGACGGAATAATTAAATAAATAATTTATTAGAAAGATAAACTGACTTTCAGTACTTTTCATTAAAACTGCCTTTATACAAGGGCGAAAAATGCTGGTACCAAACTTCGATCTTTTAGGCAAATGGTTGACATGTATCAAAGGAACTTTTAGTATGACAATTTCTCACGATAACCCTACGCGTCTATCGTTTTTGTTTATTAAATTTCACTAGTTTTGAGAAACATAAGAGTAACGATGTTGCAGTCGAAGTGCTTCGGACACCTTCGGTTCTCTTTGCCGCACCTGGGAGACGAAGTCCTTCGGATGCACTAGTCAGTCTGTTTCACGCGTTCTGGAGGGCCGGAAACATGTCTCCGTTTCGGGCGTTCTGGAGGGTCAGACACCTATTTCAGTATCGTACGTTGCTTGGATGTGAATATGTATTAGTCACTCTGCTTCGGGTCTTCTTTAGAGCCGGACATGTTTTATTGTACACTCCTGGAAATGGAAAAAAGAACACATTGACACCGGTGTGTCAGACCCACCATACTTGCTCCGGACACTGCGAGAGGGCTGTACAAGCAATGATCACACGCACGGCACAGCGGACACACCAGGAACCGCGGTGTTGGCCGTCGAATGGCGCTAGCTGCGCAGCATTTGTGCACCGCCGCCGTCAGTGTGAGCCAGTTTGCCGTGGCATACGGAGCTCCATCGCAGTCTTTAACACTGGTAGCATGCCGCGACAGCGTGGACGTGAACCGTATGTGCAGTTGACGGACTTTGAGCGAGGGCGTATAGTGGGCATGCGGGAGGCCGGGTGGACGTACCGCCGAATTGCTCAACACGTGGGGCGTGAGGTCTCCACAGTACATCGATGTTGTCGCCAGTGGTCGGCGGAAGGTGCACGTGCCCGTCGACCTGGGACCGGACCGCAGCGACGCACGGATGCACGCCAAGACCGTAGGATCCTACGCAGTGCCGTAGGGGACCGCACCGCCACTTCCCAGCAAATTAGGGACACTGTTGC
The DNA here is from genome assembly GCF_021461385.2 of Schistocerca piceifrons. NCBI lineage: Eukaryota > Metazoa > Arthropoda > Insecta > Orthoptera > Acrididae > Schistocerca > Schistocerca piceifrons. The sequence goes on from NC_060140.1 coordinate 413,906,722, forward strand.
TCCTGGGGTATCGGCGAGGACCACTCACAACCGTCTCCATGAAGCTGGGCTACGGTCCCGCACACCGATAGGCCGTCTTCCGCTCACGCCCCAACATCGTGCAGCCCGCCTCCAGTGGTGTCGCGACAGGCGTGAATGGAGGGACGAATGGAGACGTGTCGTCTTCAGCGATGAGAGTCGCTTCTCCCTTGGTGCCAATGATGGTCGTATGCGTGTTTGGCGCCGTGCAGGTGAGCGCCACAATCAGGACTGCATACGACCGAGGCACACAGGGCCAACACCCGGCATCATGGTGTGGGGAGCGATCTCCTACACTGGCCGTACACCACTGGTGATCGTCGAGGGGACACTGAATAGTGCACGGTACATCCAAACCGTCATCGTACCCATCGTTCTACCATTCCTAGACCGGCAAGGGAACTTGCTGTTCCAACAGGACAATGCACGTCCGCATGTATCCCGTGCCACCCAACGTGCTCTAGAAGGTGTAAGTCAACTACCCTGGCCAGCAAGATCTCCGGATCTGTCCCCCATTGAGCATGTTTGGGACTGGATGAAGCGTCGTCTCACGCGATCTGCACGTCCAGCACGAACGCTGGTCCAACTGAGGCGCCAGGTGGAAATGGCATGGCAAGCCATTCCACAGGACTACATCCAGCATCTCTACAATCGTCTCCATGGGAGAATAGCAGCCTGCATTGCTGCGAAAGGTGGATATACACTGTACTAGTGCCGACATTGTGCATGCTCTGTTGCCTGTGTCTATGTGCCTGTGGTTCTGTCAGTGTGATCATGTGATGTATCTGACCCCAGGATCGTGTCAATAAAGTTTCCCCTTCCTGGGACAATGAATTCACGGTGTTCTTATTTCAATTTCCAGGAGTGTATATCGGGCATAATTTAGTTGTGTATATGTAATACTAACCCACTAGTCTGTACTGGAGAGCCGGACATGAGTATCATATTTCGCAAGTTGGATGGAAAAGTTACCATACAATTAAGAAAGCTATGTCAGTTGTTGTAACAGACAGTGTAAATGTGTGAATATTTGAATAATAACCAAACAGGATACATTAATGAGAAGTGTCGCCTACCATTATTGTCAGTACTACAGATCTTGCCCTCTGTAGATACAGAGACTAACCTGGGCAAGTGGTATCCCACAAAAAGCACAATCACAATTCGAACTGACAGCGTAGAAGCCTCCGCCAAAGAAGATCCACAAATCGACGAGCTGTCTTCTGCGCTGAGGACACAACTTTAGAAGACGACAGGTTGGTGGAAAGAACGGTCAGAGACTCTTATTCAATATCTCCAGGTCTCTCCATCTTCCAGATCTGACTTCGAAAGGGACACATAATTTATAGTATAATGGAAGAATTAACTGAGGGTGTCAATCCATGTGAGCAAGTTTCTCGTGCAGTACCGGTCTCAGCTATATTGGCAGAAAGCTTAGATATTCCTACTAAGATAATACTGGATAATGAAGCTTCAGTAAGTGCCATATCCAATAATTTGTTAAAAAGTTTATCCCAGAAGACAGAGCTACCTAAATTTTAAGTACATAACTGTAAGATAATTGAGACCATAGGTACCCGGTCGCAGTCCGTCCAGATTGTGTCAGAAGTGAAAGCCCAAAATGTAGCGATTGTGTGCACATTCCTGATGATTCACAAATTATTTGAAGACTGTAGCATAGGGTTAGGTACTATGAGTGAGAAGAACTTGAAAATGAACTTCTTAAAGAGTAAAACCAGTTTTTGCGATGATGGAAAATCAGCCCAGGTTGATGATATCAGGAAGAAATGAAGTCATCGAAGGTACTATCAAATGGCCGGGCGGCTCTAGGCGCTACAGTCTGGAACCGCGCCACCGCTACAGTCGCAGGTTCGAATCCTGCCTCGAGCATGGATGTGTGTGATGTCCTTAGGTTAGTTAAGTTTAAGTAGTTTTAAGTTCTAGGGGACTGATGACCTCAGAAGTTAAGTCCCATAGTGCTCAGAGCCATTTGAACCATTTCCTATCAGAAGCATGAAACTAAACTTATCAGTAACGAGAAGTGTAGAAGCGACCACGAGAAGGAAAGGAAAAGGAGATACTACAGAGAAATGAACTGGTGGAAGAGAAGGCCACGAAAGCTGATGGAACAGAGGTGGGATAAAGGAATCAGCTGTTCAAGATGATGGAGAAATATAGTCCAGCTTTTGAAGAAAGACCTGGGACAGTCCATAGATTTACATGCCACTCAGATGTGCTTTTCACATACGACAGACTGTTGCATATAATATCCAATTCCATGGAGACAAAAGAAGTTGGTGGATGAATAAATAGATAGGGCGTTAAATTGGTACATAATCGAACCATTAATGAGTGTGTATTGTAATCCTTTATTAGTTGTACCTAACCCACAAGAGACAGCAAGGTTGGTATTGGATGCATGGGTCATAATTGTGCTGGATCCACCTAGAGAACAGTGACACATTAATACAAAAATTTCATGGGGCCTAGTACTTTACAAGTATTGATCCATATATCTCATTTTGGTAGATTAAATTGAGGAAATATACAGCCTTTATAAATGCTGCAAGAATTTATCAGTTTAAGGTGCTACCCTTTGGCCTTAATGTAAGTGCAGAGGTATTTATAATGGCATTAGATATGGTTTTGGGGCCAAGGTGAGAAGTCAGCCAATGCTATTTGTAAACGATTTATTAATAACAACTATGATGTGGTAACAGCGTTTGGACTTGTTAACCCGATTTTATAATCCTTTCAGAGATCTAGAATGAAGGGAAATTTACAAAAATCTCGTTTTGGAATGAAAAGGATAAAATTTTTGGGCCATATGATAAACGAAAAGGGAATTTTACCAGACAGCACAGAGTTCAGTACCATTAAGAATTTCCCTGCTACTTGAACTAAAAAATACATATCTCGACATAGCTCTAAAAAGTATTTCGGCACTGTTTGTGTTCTCGTCATCGGATGTGGGGAAAATTTCTGGTGTTGCTGACGAGAAAACAAACAGTGCCGAAATACTTTTTAGAGCTATGTCGAGATATGTAATTGTTACAGAAGAAAGATATGTGCTGGCAAAAATGCGACAAAAGTTGGAGCAGCCCGAGTATCCAAACACAAACCTGTGTTTTTGGGTGGTGAATGAAGTACTATTCCACCCAACATGTTCAGGGTGTGATAACTGGTATGTTTGCTTCGAGAGAGCTATGAAAATAATTTGATACAATATACACATCTGGTGAGGTGGCTATTTTCCTGTGCTTAGATGTGCAAATAAATAATGGGTGTATTGTTACTTCTCCAACTTGCGTTGGAATGTACAGAGTCTAAACAGATCATACATAAAATGTCAGAAAACCAAACCAAATAGCAAAGGCAAAATGGGATTACTACATTCAGTTTCACTGGAGAAGCCATTAGCTTTGGAATCCGTTGCTGTATGTGGGCCATTACCCAGAAGGACATTTGTATGCAGATTCGTAATGGGTTTACTAGATGTATTCATAAAATATGTAAAAGGATATCTGTTGAAACAGCTACAAGTAAGACCATTCACAGAAGGTTCATACAGGAGTATATAATGCAAGTGGGCAAGCCACAGGCGATTTTATTGGACAATACCAGCAACTTCACCTGATATATGTGGAGGAAAACGTTGGATTAGAACAGAATCAGGCAAATATTAACATCAAGATACCTTCCCCAGGCAACCCAATAGAGAAGGTGTTTCGAGAGCAAAATAGATTTTTGAGAGCACATTGTTCAAATCGCCAGACAATGTGGATAGATTACCTACCAGATGATCCGCGGCGCGTGGTCTTGCGGTAGCTTCCCGCGCACGCGGTCCCGGGTTCGATTCCCGGCGGGGTCGGAGATTTTCTCTGCCTCGATATTACTGGGTGTTGTGTGTCTTTCATCATCATTTCATCCTCACTCACTCGCAAGTCGCCGTTAAAGAACCCCACGAGGGGTCTCCCGGCCACCAATGTCATACGCTTATTATCATTACCTACCAGATTTTGAAGAATCTGTGAGTAATTCACCCCATACCTCAACGGAGCTCACACCTTCTGAACGTACTCTAAAGAGAGAAGAAAATAGCGAATGGACTAACGGTTTACCTAAATTGCAGAATTCTAAACTAAGTTTGGAAGAAAATACAAAACTGGCCTTACTTTACATGACCGAGAAAGCAAGAAAAAGGAAATTAAACTACTATAGCAGTAGTGGAAGAGTTCAAACGTTTAATGAGGACCATTGTGGACCCATCCACAGGCATCCTTGTTGAAGAAGCGCAACAAAAAGTTATAGGTATTGTTTGTAGGTCCATTTGACATCATACAAATTCTGCAGCAAACTAATTATTTGTTAGGATACCCAGAAATGGGAAGGGTGAATGGGCTCTACCCTCATCAAGACATTGGATTATTTGCAGTGCTTGACAGACAATTTCAAAGACATTCTATAGAACGATGAACTCTAGCGAATTAAGTCTGAGAAAGGATCAATGTAGACTCAATTAATTTGATTTTGGTATGTTAGAATAAAGTATTAAGTTTTAGTGATTGTTTTTATTTCAACAGTTAATCATTGGCAGCAAACTACAAACTACTAGAGCTGTTATAATTAAGTAAGCAGAATATTTATGTTTCTTTTCAGGAATGAAATTTCAGTCAAGTTTATTTATTTGTGTATTGTGTGAAGTACTAATGTCATTCTCATGTGGTTGAGTTGACTATTAATTGCTTGAAGTTTATTTCATGACAAACTTTTCATGTAATGTAACCTGGTGAAGTAATGGTGGCTGAGCTGAATTATGCTACATTCAGATGCAGGTTCAAAAGTGTTGCTGACCAAATAATGTAAGATACTTTTCTGCTATGGATTTTAATAGAAGCCCGCAAAGTAGTCGCGAGTTGTAATAATAACAGTATTGGCGAGTATTCACGTCCTGTTTAGATTAATCCACAATGAAAACTTATGACTGGAAACAGAAGCTAAAGTGAACAAGTTTGTGACCAGAAAGGAGTGTTTTATTTGTGACACTGGAATGAGAAGTGACATAAAAGTGCAGAAAAGAGTTAGCAAGCTAGTTCGCTAACCGAATTACTTACGGGGCCAGGAAGAATTACGAGTGAGGGCTCAGAATACTGATAGCTTTCTTTGTGTTTCATGTCCACCACACCACATTCCTGATCCGGATGCGAACTCATAACCACTTGGTCCAACACACGAGTCAACCCGACGCTGCCCCACCAACCACACCACCCAGGTAGCAGTTTCATGGAGGGACAGACATCCGCTAACACCGATCATGACCTGCATCGGACGTCTACGATGATAGCTTCGTTGTTCAACAGACTCATAATATCGTAACAACAGTAATTTGGAATTAGGAACTTCAGTGAAGTTCAGTATCTCATGATCTAACTTTCATGTAAACTGTAACATCTCCGATCATGAAGATAATCGCTAATTCATATACGAGTGGCCTTACTCCAACTTAGCTTTGGAGTCTACCCAATTGGGAGGGAGAGTGTCTGGGAGGGCCATGGGCGGGTTGATCGCCAATTGTGGGGGTGTTTGGTAATTGCATTGCGGCCTAGGGGTGGAAGTGGCTCTGAACCTTTCTTCCATTACCTGGCATTTATGGAATTCTATTCAGTTATTAGTGGATTTACGTGAGACGCCACCGTAAACGTGTATATGACTCTGGTGCTAATAACTGTCTATTGTTAGACGCCATTTGTAAAATAGATTGGAACTGAATTACTTGACGAGTATAGAACGAGATAAAGAATCACTCGTGTCAGTTTCAGCAGGAATATGCTGACATATTAAAAGGTAAACTACCCGTTATTAATTAGATCCAGAAGTTTAATTCGTGGAAAGTCAATCTGTGTGAGGCTTCCTTATGGGAACGTCGGAAATCTGGTTAGTGCTGTTTGCTGGTGAATCAGCAAACACGGTCAAAGAAATTCCGGAAGTGTTTTTCTGCAGTTTACAGAAATCTGCTTTACGGCTAAGCATCATTTAACTAAATGCAAACTGAATAGCACTGAATCAGCATCCGAGGATTATAATAAGTTCCTAATTGAGAACAGCAAATTTACCAGCGACCAGGGATCATCGGCAGCTGCTTCTGCACTAAGAGATCGACAAGTTTACATAACCGCAGTTTTACTTCAGTACATTATCACCCAGTTTCGGATGAGACATGATGATTAATATTTGCGTTCTGGGAAACTTGGACGATATTATACAAAGGCGTTAGGTCGTGCTACATTATTTTCGATTTAGGATAATTAACGAGAATAATTCCACTTAATCACGAGATTAATATTTTTCAGTGTATTTTTCAGTAGTAACCACATGACAGTACAATTACACAGCCTTAGTAATCTAAAGTTGACTTATTTCATTAAGTGTACCTTTAATGTATCACATACACTGCATACATACATACACCTATACAAGCTAGGGTGCCAGTTTAGCATGGAACATGTAAAAGACTGACCCGCTGCGGAAATGGAATGTTCAGAGGAGAAACATGAGATGACCTAACACAGAGAGAAATTTTTCTTAGACAATGGAACTCGGGCTCCACGAATTTTATTGAAATATATACGTAATAGTTACCTTCTGTGTGTTGTAGTTTTCATAAGTTTTATCAAAACAGCGTTGGCTACTACATCTGTATCTTGTGCGCAGGGTGCACTTGCGATTTGTACGTTATTCGTAAACTTAATACACACACTAAAAAAAAATGTTTTGCGTCACCCCGGTTCCCAGACCTCCTGAAGATAGACGTTGACTGTGGATATTATACCGCAATCACAGTTCCTTTGACCAGAGCTGTCACTAAACCCGCCCAAATATGTAAACAAGCATGGATGAGCAGTGCCTATTAGACGGAGGGGGTACGACAGCCAATCAGTTCCAGTCATTCGACCGGGAAGGAGGTGCATGGCTCGTGTTGTCTGTGGTTCAACCATGCCTAGACAGTCAATACCGCGGTTCGATCGCGTCTGCATTGTTACTTTGTGCCAGGAAGGGCTCTCGACAAGGAAAGTGTGCAGGCGTCTTGAAGTGAACCAAAGAGATGTTTTTTGGACATGGAGGAGATACAGAGAGACAGGAACTGTCAATGACATGCCTCGCTCAGGCCTCCCAAGGGCTACTAATGCAGCGGATCACCGCTACCTTCGAATTATGGATCGGAGTAACCCTGACACCAACGCCACCATGTTGAACAATGCTTTTAGTGCAGCCACAGGACGTCATGTTACGAGTCAAACTGTGTGCAACAGGCTGCATGATGCGGAAGTTCACTCCCTACGTCCATGGCGGGGTCCATCTTTGCAACCACGACACCATGAAGTACGGTACAGACTTCCTTCAGGATAACGACATCGCTCGACTAGAGTGGCCAGCATGTTCTTCAGACATGAACCCTGTCGAACATGCCAGGGATTGATTGAAAAGGGCTGTTTATGGACGACGTGACCCACCAACCACTCTGACGGATCTAGGCCGAATTCCGTTGAGGAATGGGACAATCTGGACCAACAGTGCCTTGAACTAGTGGATAGTATGCCATGACGAATACAGGCATGCATCAATGCAAGAGGCCGTGCTACTGGGAATTGGAGTCACCGGTGTGTACAAAAATCTGGACCACCACCTCTGAGGGCCTCGCTGTATGGTGGTACAACATGCAATGTGTGGTTTTCATGAGCAATAAAAAGGACGGAAGTTATATTGATCTCTGTTCCAATTTTCTGTATAGGTTCCGGACTTCTCGGAACCGAGGTGATGCAAAACTTTTTTTGATGTGTGTATATCAGTTAACTAATGCACAGAACGAGGTCCTGTATCTCCTGATCCATGTATTGTTCAAAATCAGTTTTATTATCTTCAGACAACCATTTCTATTACTACATTCATTTTTAACTGTATTTTTTCTCATCTGTATACTCTCCTTCAGTATAAATGACACCAATTACATAGAGAAGATATATGAGATAACGACAGGAATCCTACATGTAACGGATGGTGTTACGGAAGAGGTTTCGCTGCACTGCACCCACTCACGTTTTCCCCCCTTTAGGCAAATCACACCACCGATGGGACTGTCCTCCTCGTTACGCTCCGAGAGTGATCAATTCCTGGCTGAGTGCCAGCTCTATTCTCGTTCTCGCCCGAGTGAAAATACCTTGCAACCTGACAGTGAGGGGCTATTTAAAGCGGCCTGCCTTATCTATACTGCTTCCCCTGTCTGACCAGAACGTGTAGACTCATTCATACTGAAAGCTTCCACACAAACGCACGGGTAGCGGTCGCGTTTTACAACCCGCCACTAGGCAACGCTGATACTGCTGTGATTTGCTACAAGTCAAAATGACGTTTAGAAATAGAACTCGTAGATTGCGTACACTTAACACGACCGCTGCAGCTACTTTTGCGCGCTAAAGATATTTTCTTTGTTTCACAATTTATCTATTACGCCCCTTAATTGTTGACCATTAAGTCACGTGGTCGCTTAACTCGTATTGATTATTCAGTTTCCTGCTGCTAGTAGTTGCCACAGTTCTGTAGGACGCATTATGACTTTCTGACAAATAGTGAAAAAATTTTACGTCATTACATTTATAGTGTCGCCTTCATTCTGAAGGTAGGTGACACGCCGCTAGTAATCTTACCCGTGCCTCGTTTACTCACTATTAAATTCTTTGTTTTACTTGCAACTATTTCTGTTAGTTGTAGAAATGGACAATGGTTTGCTTCTGGGTAGCTGGGAACATGAACATATAGCCTACTTTCATTTAATAGTTGACTATTTTTAATCTGACAATTATCGATGAACTACTTTTCACAAGGAATGAAAACTCACTCGAACTGTATAAAAGTGCACCCCACACAGCCTGTATTGTCGTTATAAATGAATTGTTAGTATCGGACAGGTTTTTGACTTGTTAAACTGGTCGATGATATTATTTAATATAACACAGGCTTACAAATACAATTTTTACTCAGCAAGAAATAAGTAAGTACTGCCAGCGTGGTATGTTAAAAAACTGTCCATATTATTCTGCCATGTGCATGTCATAATCTCTGCATAACTGCTGCATCCTGTTATCATTTCACCTTTTCAAGCCTTGGTTTTCATCTTAAGTTTTCGTCCCCCACTTCTCCCCTTAGTATCAAACCTATTATTTCTTGATGTCTCAGGATGAGACTTATCCACTTTACTTTTAGTCGTGTCATAAAACAGTTCTCCTCTCCGAGACTATTCAGGACTTCTTCATTACATGTAGCATCCATCTATCTAATATTCAGCATTCTTCTCTGAAATGACCTTTCAAAACCAGTGCAGATGCACGCAAGGTTCAAAGTCTTAAGGGAATCGGTGAAATGTCGCAAGCAATTTCTTTTGTGAAGTGACTGATCGTGTAAAGGGTTAAGAAGGTTGAATGATATAGAAAACGAGGAGCATACAGTGCTGGTCAAGTTGTCTTATCAGAGCGGCAGAAATTGCAGCTCTGTACTGCGGGGATATCATCTACAGAAACAGCTGCAAAGATTCCCTATGCAGTACACAGGAAAAGAATATGATCGCGAAATTTGAAGAAACAGTTAAAACAGGTGGTGCAGCAAGGAGAGTGAGACGGCCCATTCCCAGGGCAGTTGTTGATGAAGTTGCTGTAGTTATAGCCGAGCGTGCAGCACATAGCCTACCTCAAAATCTGCAGTCACGGGAATTGTCTCCTACCAGCACTTCTGAAGAAGGTCTGGTGCAAAGTTAATAATAAATGTCACAATATAAAGTGCTGCATCGGATAGTTATGAATTATTCATGAACCAACTTGATGCCTTATTACATTTCTTCAACGTCCGAATAGGTGAGATAATATTACGTGCAATTTTTAATGTCAATGTGTTATAGCAATGTTTTCACAATTATACTCACGTCCTCTGTCTTTTCATGTAATGTAACTCGTTTTACAGTTAGCAAAAAGAGTTATAGGAAAAAGCAGCAATCAAATAGACAACTTTACAGATGCATCTACATTATTGACTCGTTGAGTAATTCCTATAGTTAATAGTTTTCAGACCGCAACGATGACGTTTACTAACATGGTGAATGACACACATGAAATCACAATGTCACGCAAACCAGGAAAGTCTCTACTTAGCATCAAAGACACAGTTTTCATTGGTTAAATCACATTACGTACTCTAAAACTCTAAGAAAATTCACGAATGAATCAAAAGGTCCATACTTTCAAGAAAAAATAGGCCTCCCCAGCAACATTATAATAACTATATGGGACACAGTAAGTGACGAGACAGAAAAAATTGTAACCAGGGAAGTGGAAGAATTTATTTAAGTGTATATAATGAAATGGACAAATATAGCCCTAAAATTGCAGACAGTTCTAACAACTATGTCTTTTAATAGAAGATAATTCCTTGATAGATAAAGGACAATTTCTACAAAAATCTTTCCACAGCAAGTTTGATGTTGTTTTTAATGTTCTTGAAAGTATTTGATCAAGTGGTGAAAATAAATTCAGTAATAATGTAATCCATTGTTGATCGTCTGAAAATTTTAGAGTATTGAATGACTTATACACCGAATATTTTCAGGTGGTACTTTCCCAAAAAGCTTATACAGTCGTGCACAAAAGTATCCGAACGACCTGAATTGCATTTCGCCTGATTCGCATAGAACCCTCATAACGCAGCTGTCTAGCAGGTCCTCTAATCGCTCCTCGGTACAGTCGTTTGACTATTGAAAATGGTTCCAACAAATCACCATTAGAAAACACTGCTCTGTATCGGAATAACTCAAGATGTAAAGTAATACCACGATACTACAAATGTCAGGGAACACCTTATCAAAGATAAGACTGTCCTTAAGGCTTCTAAGCTCACATTTTTTACAGTAAATGACATACCTGAAATGTTACCACTATCAGTATTACGTCAGATAGGTAATGCACGTAGTAAGTTAGTCGTATTCATGATTTCCTCTTCAACGTAACATACCGTACTTATTATTTAACACAAAATTACATTAAAAATGTAAGTTACTCACGAGCTGATACTTGAGAATATGTATGAACTTCAAATGACACGACGAACGGTCTCTCTCTGCATATGGATTCAAACCCAGGTCATGCAGACTAAGCAAAGATTTCGTGACTGTCGGAAACTAACAGTCATTCCTGACTAGGCATAGGGAGAGTGCTATACCTCGATTTTAGACAGTGTCAGTTAGGAAATATCTACTTTAAATTACATAACGTAAACTTTTTAACGGAGGCGAATTCCTACACAGCATCTATTGTCCCTGTTAACGAACTACGAGAGATGTTAAATATTGCTTCTTCACAAGTAACTTACTTGAAATGCCGTGAGGTAAAGCTTTGTGTTGGACAGGGATTCGAACCCAGAACCTAATCGGATTGTTACCGGAGCACAATCAACTGTGACATCTCGGATTTTCTCGGCAGTAGCAAGATGTTTTAACTGAAATGACGAGACCAAACATTAATTTTTTCCTTCCCAGGCCTCCAACCTGGCATCTAACGCTGTTATATTCCAGAGAAAACAAACGTTAAATATGGGTTTGTTACACCAGCAGTGACATGTGAGCATATTTGAACTAGAAATAATATGATGAAGAGTTAAGTGCTGACTGGTAATCGAACCCCAACGAATATCGTTCTTAACTACACACAAAGAGACGTCAGCTACCGAATTTTTCTCCACCAGCAGTTCGGAATAACATCCTTGAACTTACAGTGATCTCGCAAATAGTTCTGTGTCTCACTCGAAGTCAAAAATGTCAGAAATAGTTAGTGTTGACAACGAATGAAAATAAAATAAAAACAAAATTATTATCCACCAGCAGATAGGTGTTCTCATGCTAGAGCTTGATAATACATAATGAAAACTTTAGTGACGGGCCAGGATTCGAACCCAATCACACACAATATGTGGAGATGTTGAGGAATCTGCAGTTTTGAACAAACAACAAATTGTAGTCGAACTGTATTGTCACGAAAGGATCAAATTCCGCGTTAAGGGCGGTCTGAGTTGCATTCCCAGTTCCGAACCAATTTTATCGACATTCAGAAGCTCAAATAAAATTAATTTCTCTCTCATGTCTACTATTGTTTAAACAACGCTAAAAGAAACCCTACGAAAATTGTGCACTGTATTATAAGAAATAAAAATGATGACCTTACGACGAAAGTCTGTTTTAATAAAGCTATCTGTACACAAGCGTGCCTCTATCGGACCGAATTAGTAAAATACTACTGACTTAGATACCGATTGGGTGTGTGTTTAATTGGTATGCTGTGTCATATTCAAGAGGTATGCAAATGTAGCATTTCATAAATAAGGTTATGTGTTTCTAGAAACCCAAAATTTGCTTGTCAGCATCGGAAAGAGGCATTACCTGTTGTGCAGCATTGTAAGTTTTTCACCATTGCGCTATGAGCCAAAACTATTTTCTTGCGTTTTCCTTATCGATGTTTGATCTGGCTGCTTGTAGCTCTTTCACAGAAGGGATAAAAACGTTGCACTCAGCGAGAGTGGAAGCATGACCCAGAACCGACGCTTTTCTTACAGGACAGCACATTACCACATAGCTAGCACAGAGCTATATGTCTGTGATTCCTATTACGGGGCTAATAGTGGCTATTTAAAGGACAAGATTTGTTGCGATTTCCACGTGCAACGGCTTTCCTGGGCTGAGAACCGTAAATTTACAGTTTTTTGTTTCACCTCAAGCTATAACAACTCAGATTATTCAATGGAAATGACAGGAAAAAATCATGTGAACTTTGAGGCTTAATTCTGTGCATGCCAGGAAGTAACTCGTCGATCACAGAGTTGCCAAACATGCCCTGCCTTGTTGCCAAATCTCAGTTACAGTACCAGCAGGAAGAAGACGAACCTACGTGTTCCTACAGAGGGCTGGCATCTGAAAGACACGGCTGGCACGGCCTGGAGTATGTAATGCGTCTGATTCGCATTTCTGGAACTAGGTTTAGGGACTGGAGCATAGTTACTAATAATACTTAGAACTGACTGTAAACTAAGCATCATAAATAAGTAACGCTCATAGTTGTTTTTGTATTTCTTTCGTAAGTGTACTCAAAACTAAGAAACTCGTTCATGGACGTTTTCGTGCCTGGCCGATAGTCGAGCACAATAAACAAATAAAAATAAAGAAACAATGTTTGTGTGTGTGTGCGCGCGCGCGTGTGTGTGTGTGTGTGAGAGAGAGAGAGAGAGAGAGAGAGAGAGAGAGAGAGAATAGAGATAGATAGATAGATAGATAGAGAGAGAGAGAGAGAGAGAGAGAGAAAGTGAGTGAGAGAGAGAGATAAAAAAGAATGAGAGAGTAAATAATTCTTGTTAAGAAATTGCATCATGGTATGTAAAGAAATCTTTCATTAAAATGACACGTTGCACATCATTACGAAATGTCATATTCATGATCTGTGGAACAAATATTAATCGAATTAAATCTAATCTAATCTAGTCATATTGCTGACTGGCCATGAAGAGTCATGAGTTATCGAAATTTTCGGCAATATCAGTAACCAAATCTAAACTTGAAAATAAAAGACATCAGTTTTTGTAATAAACCGGGACTCCTATCAAGACCCTTTCGTCCCTGTTAACTAACGACGAAACATGCCTGATATACCTCCATTCAGAAGTAACAAAGTGTGCATGCATTTAAAGATGAAGCGCATGGTGTGAAGTTCTGTGACGGAGATACGAACCCAACACGTAATCGGATTGTTAACTAAGTAAAATGAAATGTTATGTATCGGTTTCTCTTACCAGCTGCTAGGTGTTTTAATCTAAAATAAGGCTACAAATTTTTTTGCCTGAGCACGAATCGAACCGCACACCTACCGTCCTTCTTTATCATCCACAAATACAGCTTGAGTATCAATTGGTTACTCATCAACAGAAAGATGAGTGCGTCTTTGACCACAAATAACGACAGCTATTGCGAATGTTGGCAACACATGAACAGACATTAAAAATGCATGTTAATTTTCAGTAGCAGGCCGGTGTGATGTGATAGGGCTTGAAATGAAATTATGGATATTTTTGGCTGGATCAGTATTCGGACCCACATACTTACCTTTGGAGGAGACCTAGAGAAGACTGCAGTATTGGGAAAAGGAACGAAATGATTGAACTATACTGTTGCAGATTTAGTTACAGAATTTTTCTGGATATCTGCAGCTCCATAAAATAAATCAGAAAAAAAACTCTCGCTCGCTGATCCCTGCCACATGTAGAACTGACGACTCGTTGAGCCGTTGCGACACGAGATACGGGCAGGGGCACGGGGCTACGGACACACTGCTGCCAGCACGCCACTTATAAGTAGGCTGTTTAGGCGGGATGTAGACTTCTGAGAGACAGACAGTTACAGTTTTTCTTTTGCACTGCACGACGTTTTCAACAAACAGATAGCGCAATAGAGTGGCTCAAGTGGAACGGAACACTTCCTATTTAAATTTCTGCATACTACATTGTTGGCAGTTCTGTGTAGGTGGCAGTTACGTGATTTTATTTTGGTGATTTCAAAAGAGTCGAATGTATGCACTGGGTAGCCGAGGCAGCCAGTTCATGGTGATTCGGTCAACCAAGTAAATGAATATACTGAACATGCTGCAAACCCCTACAGGGAGCCTGTGTGTCAGAATTCTCATCCAGTGTGGCGCAGCGGCATTACCGTAGAAAAAGAAGGAGACGAGAGAAAGGTTTGGTGGTCTGTTGGGTTACTGATAGATTCATATACTCATGATCTGGGTTCAATTCCAGCTGCTGCCGATAATTTTTGATAGGGAGAGACAGATTCTATTCTCTTCTGGCTACGCCAAGTGAAGAAGGTATAATGGCATTGTGGTCTGAACGTCACATTAAACGTGATATTCCTTCTCTACCAAGTAGACATTAGATTGAACCACAATAAAGTCAGGAGTGACGAAACAAACGCTATGTAGGGTCACAGGACACTTATTGCATCTTTTATTTATATGTCGATAAAATTGGTTCTTATCCGGGAATGCAACTCACACCGCCCTCAACGCGGAATTTGACCTCTTCGTGACAATACAGTTCGGCTACGATTTGTTGTTTGTTCAAAACTGCAGATTCCTCAACATCTCCACATATTGTGCGTGATTGGGTTCGAATCCTGGCCCGGCACTAAAGTTTTCATTATGTATTATCAAGCTCTAGCATGAGAATACCTACCTGCTGCTGGATAATAATTTTGATTTTAATGTATTTTCATTCGTTGTCAACAGTAACGATATCTGACGTTTTTGACTTCCAGTGAGATGGTTCAAATGGCTCTGAGCACTATGGGACTCAACTGCTGAGGTCATAAGTCCCCTAGAACTTAGAACTACTTAAACCTAACTAACCTAAGGACAACACACACATCCATGCCCGAGGCAGGATTCGAACCTGCGACCGTAGCGGTCGCGCGGATCCAGACTGTAGTGCCAGAACCGCTCGGCCACCAGCGGCCGGCTCTTCCAGTGAGACACAGAACTATTTGCGAGATCACTGTAAGTTCAAGGATGTTATTCCGAACTGCTGGTGGAGAAAAATTCGGTAGCTGACGTCTCTCTGTGTGAAGTTAAGAACGATATTTGTTGGGGTTCGATTACCAGTCAGCACTTAACTCTTCATCATATTATTTCTAGTTCAAATATGCTCACATGTCACTGCTGGTGTAACAAACCCATATTTAACGTTTGTTTTCTCTGGAGTATAACAACGTTAGGTGCCAGGTTGGAGGCCTGGGAAGGAAACAATTAATTTTTTGGTCTCGTCATTTCAGTTAAAATATCTTGCTACTGCCGAGAAAATCCGAGATGTCACAGTTGATTGTGCTTCGATAACAATCCGATTAGGTTCTGGGTTCGAATCCCTGTCCAACACAAAGCTTTACCTCACGGCATTTCAAGTAAGTTACTTGTGAAGAAGCAATATTTAACATCTCTCGTAGTGTGAACTTACTTGAGTTATTCCGATACAGAGCAGTGTTTTCTAATGGTGATTTGTTGGAACCATTTTCAATAGTCAAACGACTGTACCGAGGAGCGATTAGAGGACCTGCTAGACAGCTGCATTATGAGGGTTCTATGCGAATCAGGCGAAATGCAATTCAGGTCGTTCGGATACTTTTGAGCACGACTGTACATACTGTTGGTGTAAAATTACGAAGATTTTTAGTGCCACTATTTTCAAAAATTTTGGAGTGTTTCGTACACAATAGACTTTCTAAACACACATTACAGAAAATACATACTCAGTAGGTAACAATTTGGTCTGTCAACTGAACAGGTTGTCTTTAGTTTGGATAAATCAGTTATTGTTACCATTGGGTCTGTTTTATGACTTGATTATGACTTTTGGTTATGTGGAGAATTATATCATGATGCAGAAGTTTAAATAACATAGGAATAAAGACCTTTGAGGTTCATTATTTTTGTCTTAACTGTTTGATGGAAAGCAGTCTGTTCAAATGGTTCAAATGGCTCTCACTATGAGACTTAACTTCTGAGGTCTTCAGTCCCCTAGAACTTAGAACTATTTAAACCTAACTAACCTAGGGACATCACACACATCCATTCCCGAGGGAGGATTCGAACCTGCGACCGTAGCGGTCGCACGGTTCCAGATTGTAGCGCCTAGAACCGCTCGGCCACCTCGGCCGGCTAAAGCAGTCTGTCTGTTCCATGTTGATTACATAACAATAAACTTTCAGAACTTGAAGGACTGGTGTAGCATCCGATTCTATTTTGGATCATCTGCTATTTTTATATACATAGATGATTTTCCAGTGCATTTTCAGAAAATATAAATTTTATTTTTCAATAACTTAGTGCCTCTCACCGTATTGAAAAGGCATAGAGCGAAATAGCTCAAAACATCGACAGATAGTTCCAGCCAAATGGGTTATCATTTAATCGTGACAAGAGTCTTTGCATGTATAACGCAGTACATCTAATAGGATTTCATAAACTATAAAAATTAGTCTCATCTCTGTTGTACAGTCGACACAAATCATTCTGCTGCGTTCCAGGCAAACTGGGTGACCACATTTGATGCACTTATACGCCGTTTTCCTCTTCTTGGGCGCAGGGCACTTCATACACGTCTTCCTTTTGTCCATTCTATCACATGGTATGCCTTCACTTGATTGCTGAGTGTCTCCCAGAACTTTGTGGATCATTTCCTTGATTTTTCTAGATAAATTTTGAATTTCCAGGCGTCTTCTTCGATGTGGCTCTACCAGCTCCATGGCCAGACTTTTGATGAATTTGAGACGAGTTAGCATGGTGTTTTCTCTGTAGCACAAATACAGAACAAAACTGTCCACGCAACCGATGTTTACAAGTGTGTAATAGACTGCCATTGGCCAGCGCCCTGTACCTCTGTTTGACGAATAATTGGCACATATCTACTCCAGATTTCGTTGCATTGTAGTAACAAACAAGTTCTGGCTTGTTTTTGTGGTATCATTTTCAGTGGAATGATGCATTGAAGACACAAGAATTACTGCCTTATTTCTCTTAGGAACAAATGAAAACAGTGTTGTATTCTCAGAGAATCCATACAACGCTGACCCAACTGGCCTACTTTCATCAGCCAATAATTCTTGGGAAATTTCGCGTTTGTTCTTTCTGACTATTCCTACGTATGTTAGTCCTCTCTTGCTCAGCTCACGAATAAGTTCTATAGATGTAAACCAGTTGTCAGCGGTAATGTTTCTGTTACTTCCTTCTGTTGGTTTGTACAGACGTAAAACAGCCTGAGTTGGTTTGACAAGCTTTTTCTCTTCTTCTGTCAGGCCACATCCACCACTATCTTTCCCTGAATATATGTAGGCATTGAAGAGGTAAGCGCTTCTAAAGTCTGCCAGGCACATAATTTTTATGCCGTATTTGGCTGGTTTGCTAGGCATATAAACGCGAGAAGGACATTTTGTACTGAATGGTAATAACATTTTATCTACTGTAACGTTGCCTTTTATGCAGTTTAATTGTTGAGAATTGAAAATGAATTTCTCAAAAACGTTTGATATTGCAGCAGCGCGATCTGACTTCTTTCTTTCGGCTCTGGTAGTCGCATCGTCTAGTCTCAGGCTGTTTAGAAGTATTTCAAAGCGATTTGCCGACATTGTCTCCACACATATAGGACGACCGGTCAGATCCTTTTCGAAAAGAGACAATATATCTCCGTGAGACGATTTGAAACTGGATGTCATCATTTCTGTAATTGGACGAATTAATTCTTTCCTGCAAAAAGCCCTTATTATATTCATTTCATGTTTGTATGTAAAAGTAAGTCATTTATCATGTCATTATCAAATAAATTCTCCCATATTTGAGATTTAGAAGGACTTTGTCCCAAACTTCGACTTTTGTCTATTAGGCCAGGCATTCCTCCATTGAAGCATGTTGTGCTCTGGTGCTCTTCTCGTTCTAACAAGCTTAGAACGTTCACAATGGAAACTATTTTTACCATAAAAGTACTGTGTGTGCTGTGAGGTATAATCTGTAGTATAGACCGCTCCAGGCTCTTATTCCAATAAAATATTTTCTTCACTAGTATCACTCTCTGTTTCACGGTGACTTTCACCTATCACGAAATCTGGATCATCATCAGAATCGTCAAATGTGTCGTCATCGATCGCATTTTCCTCTTCATCTAAATCCCGTAACTGCGTTTGCAGCCAAGCTTCCAAATCTGGATTAGCTGCAGATATGTTACTCTTCTTAGAAAGACGACCCGTGTTATACCTGAAATATGACATAATTTCACGTTTAGAAGGAGACGCTATAAAATAACAGTCACTGAAAGCAGAATATGTCGTAATTAGAAACACGTGGTCTATTGGACCTACCAGATTCTTGTACGTAATACGAAACATGCGGTATCTCAGGCACACAACTTCGATCCCTCCTCTAAACAATACTCTGTATGTCTTCACTGGCGAAGCAAAACTGATGGAGTTGTCTGCTGCTTTACACGCGGTAAGTATTGCGGCGAAGATACTGGGAAAGTGAAGCAGCGTTTTTTTTGCTGTGCTGCCTCACTCGACATATAAAATAAACGAGGGGTCTGAGAGACCGGTGTTCCGGGTTAAGGGTTAAGTCATTTCATTGATTGTGTGTAAATAACATAAAGATATAGGTATGAGAAACTGCTCTCTGTGGTATATATGTAACATAAGTAATGTGATGTAATCTAGTAGAGATGGATAGCCTTTTTTGGGAAAATTTTCTTTCTGCTGCGAGTCTATACGTCATGTTCTCTTTACATATGTCGTCATTATTTATTTCTCTGACTTAATTCAAACACAATCCATAATTCTTACTTCAGTGTTTTCGATGTTCATATTACAACTGAGCACTCGTTCCAGTCAACTGATTCTCCAACTCCTTACTCGTGACTAAGAGAATTATATAGTTGACTACATAATTTATGTTTAAAGCTCCTACTTAATTTCATTTCTCCATGGACAGCTATACGAAGGTGCGCTGAAAAGTAATGCCTTTGGATTTGTATTCAATTCTCAATATTGGTTGTGATATTACATGTCATGCATGTTATTCCATACACTTTCCCGCATCGTGGACGCAAATTGCAACCCTCTGCCGCTAAAGGGCTCAGATATGTAGCGTATAAATGGCTGTGTGTAACGTAGATATGTCGGTGCGTGCGAAACGTCGTCCTGTAATCGAGTTCCGAATTCAAAGAGTTCCTCTCAACATGAAGTGACAGACCACACACAAACGTTGCAACATCTAAAATAATCCGACGCTTTGGGTTCACTGTCATCGATCATTCTCCTTACAGTCCCGACTTGGCCCCCTCCTATTTTTATCTCTTTCCAGAACTTAAAGAACACCGTCAAGCACTTCACTTAGATAATGATGAAGCGGTGCAAGCATGGATGTGGTTATGGCTCCGTCTCCAAAATCAAACATTCTACAGTGGCGGTATCAACAAACTGCTCTCTCGTTGGGAGAGATGTATTCGTTGAGTATGATGCAAAATAAATATGTAGACATGAAGGATAAAGACGTAGAGTGTTAATGACGTTTATTTTATTGAAAAACCTGTGAGTTTTTAAGTAAATAAATCAGAGGCATTAATTTTGAGCAAATCCTTTTAGTAATATAGGGGATAAGGCTAGGTATCTCACTCACTTCGTCTACGTCTACATCTTCATGGCTACAGATCACGCATAAGTGCCTACCAGAGGATTAACACTAATTCTCTATTATACAATGTACAACAGCGAGCTGCACAAACGAACGACTGTATCTTACCATACGAGCTCTGATTTCCCAAGCCGGCCGTTGTGGCCGAGCGGTTGTGGAACCGCGCGACTGCAATGATCGTAGGATCAAATCCTGCCTCGGGCATGGATGTGTGTGATGTCCTTAGGTTAGTCAGGTTTAAGTAGTTCTAAGTTCTAGAGGACTGATGACCTCGGATGTTAAGTCCCATAGTGCTCAGAGCCATTTGAACCATCTGATTTCCCTTAATTTATTATATTGTTCGTTTCTCCCTCTGTAGGTCGGCATCAATAAAATATTTTCGCATTTCGAGGAGAAAATGGTGACTGAAATTTCGCGAGAAGATCATGCCGCAACGAAAAACGCCGTGGTTTTAGTGATTTACACTCCAAATCCTGTATGTATCATGTCCTTGACGCTCTCTCCCGTATTTTTCGACAGTAGAAAACGTGCTGCCCTTCTTTGAAGTTTCTCGATGTATCCCGTTAATCCTATTGGTGAGAATCCCACATCGCAGAGTAATACTCCAAAAAAGGACGAACAAATGTAGTCTGGGCAGTCTTTTTAGTGAGATCTGTTGCATGTTCTAAGTGTTCTTGCAATAAAAATCAGTCTTTGGTCCACCTTTACCTAAACATTTTTTTTTGCATTCTTTTCAATTTGAGTTGTTCGTAAGTGTAATTCGTGCCAATGGCCTTAGGGCAGCGGTAACACTGGTTCCCGTCAGATCACCGAAGTTAAGAGCTGTCAGGCTGGGCTAGCACTTGAATGTGCCACCGTCCTGATCTGCCGAGTGCTGTCGGCAAGCGGGGAGCTCTCAGCCCTTGTGAGGCCAGTTGAGGAGCTACTTGACTGAGGAGTAGCGGCGCCGGTCACGAAAACTGACAACGGCCGGGAGAGCAGTGTGCTGACCACATCCGCTGACGCCTAAGGGCTCAGGATGACACGGCTGCCGATGGGTACCGTTGAGCCTTCAAGGCCTATTGGCACACTGTTTACTTTGTTTTTTCATTCTTAGGCTTTTAGCTGAATTTACGGCCTTTAGATCAGATTGATTTATCGGGTAACCGAAGTTTAACGGATTCCTTCTAGCACTTATGTGGATGACAACGCACGTTTCATTATTCATCGTGAGTTGTCAATTTTCGAACGATAAACGACAGCATCATTTGCAAACAACATAAGACAGCTGTTCAGATTGTCTCCTAAATGTTTTATACAGGTATATAAGGAACAGCAGAGGGCCTATAACGCTACCCTGAGCGACGACAGAAATTGCTTCTGTTTTACTCCATGAATTTCTGTTTGTAACCACAAATTGTGGCCACTCTGACAGGAAATCACGAATTCCGTCGCATAACTGAGACGATATTCCATAAGCACGTAACTGGATTACAAGCTGCTTGTGAGGTATGGCGTCCAAAGGTTTCTGGAAATCTAGAAATACGGCATCAATTTGAAATCCCTTGTCGATCTCACTCAACACTTGGTATGAGTAAAATGCTAGTTGTTTTTCACAAGCATTGCACTTTTTTCTTGTCCTTCGATTCTTACAGCTACAATCCCTTTTCTGTGTAAGCTGTAGAAAAATTTACACTCCCACTCCTTTATGCCCGAAAATTTCATATATTCAAAGAGCCTTAAAAATAAATTGTTTAGAATGTATCATTTTGCTGCGCAATAACTCTTTATTGCATATTTGTTCTTGTAAATATACTCCTGAAGTGAAACAATTTCCCCCATTTCTAAAGTGGTCTATGGATTGTGAGAATACTATAAGGGGCATATAACACGTGGAGAAATTGTTACAATGATTTGTTGTTATAAAGAGTGATCTTTAATAAATAAATTCGGAAATAACACAATACTAAATGGGTTGTGACCTTAAAAAAAGCTGTTGCTGCCGTCGTAGAGTGAGCCGTTACTCACCTTTTTTGTCCAGGTTTCTGACGTGTTATTTCAATAGCCAGCAGTCTGTCAGTACAACTTCCTTGTAATTCCACGATATCGCTCTTTCAGTAGGTGCAGTTCTCGTGATGGAGAATCCCACAGAAGGTGTAGAACTAGTCGCAGTGCATGTTCCGAATTTGTTGCAGCTGTCGGATGTGGATGTTGGGAGCATTGCCCCACGCAACTACTGCAGACCTGATAAGAGGTCGTACAACGTACTTGTAGATAACAAGATCATACGAGTGAGCAGTGTAAAGTGTGGGTTGAGGATTGGATGTAGGACGCTGAGTCATCCAAAAGTTCCACCACGTACTTCTGTATTTTGTCGCTCCATTAGACGTCTGTCTATTGTGACACCAAGGTATCTGGCAGATATGTCGCCAATCCGCGAGTTGACGAATCACCATCTGTAATTTTCGCTGGGGTATCTGCGCATTGAGGCTCTTCCTGTACAAGACGTCATTAGCGTATAAAGCCAGTTTCGCCCTTGGTGTCGGCGGATTCTTCCGTATACAAAGTACCCTCTAAGACAAAAAAAGAAACGACGTACCAGGAAGGAATTATCAGAAAGAAACGGAAATCGGTAGATGTGAAATACAAGTACATGTACAGACAAACTAATCATTACAATTTTTTAAAAAATATATAAAATAATAAAATAAAAATAAAAATGGATGATTTATTCAAGATATCACAAACTGACCAAGTCAATAACACGTTGGTCCACTTGGCCCTTATTCAACCAGTTTTTCTACTTGGCAGTGACTGGTAGAGTTGCTGGATGTCCTCCTGAGAATATCGTGCCTAATGCTATCCAACTGGGCGTTAGATCACGAGATGGTTGGATGGGTCAAATGGCTCTGAGCACTATCGGACTTAACATCTGTGTCATCAGTCCCCTAGAACTTAGAACTACTTAAACCTAACTAACCTAAGGACATCACACACATCCATGCCCGAGGCAAGATTCGAACCTGCGACCGTAGCGGTCACGCGATTCCAGACTTAAGCGCCTAGAACCGCACGGCCACACCGGCCGGCTGAGATGATTGGAGGGCCCAGCCAATAGTGCTCCAAGCATTCTCAATTGGGATCCGGCGACCATGCTGGTCAAGGTAGGGTTTGGCAAGCACGACCACGAGCATTAGAAGCTCTCACTGCTTGCGGGCAGGTGTTATCTTGCTGAAATGTAGACCCAAGACAACTTGTCATGAAGGGCAACAAAACGGGGCGTAGAATACAAAGCACCAATGGGTGACAAGCAGTATTAACTCTGTCCCTCTGTTGTTTGACCTGGAAAAGAGAAGGACACAGATACAAGCAGAAAACCCCGTCTCTGTGAGGTCACTGGCTAATTTAATCTCAACTGTTTCCTTTGTAACGATATCACAAAAGCTGCAAGAGTGCGCCAGATTCTCTGTGTTGTTGTATTCCATAGAATTTGCTAGAATTCTCCTTGGAAGCCTCTCTCCCTCGTCAAAAAAACAGAGGGACAGGGTTAATGCTACTTGAACACCAGGTGGTAGTTAGTATTCACTATCGATAACTTCTGGCGTTCTTTGGTTGTATGATGGCAGTAGTTGTTTTCGGTGTTTTTGTGTCTTTCTGCATGCGCCGCATTACAGCAAGACTGTGTTGCCCCGCCCACCAAGTGTTTATATTTACTCTCGCGTTACGTTTGAGCCTTGCAAGTGACGGATGTCCATCTGTCAATATATCGGTAGCTGGTCACGACGTCACCTGGCTGCTTTCCGGTAAGTTGTTTGAACGTTTCATACCCTGGAAAACCTCAAGTTTCACAATAGTCTGTATGAATTTTAACACAGAACATGCGCTGAAAAATGTCTCAGTAATAATTTAAGATTCCTAAAAGTTGGATAAGTAAAGACCGTGCTAAAATTCTGTTCATTTGCAGAAGGAAAAGTACACTAAAAGCCATAGTCTAATGAACAGGTATGTAGACGATGCCAAATCCCCAAACTTCTGTAAAGCCATCTGTTGGAAACGTCTTTCGTATTACATATCTATACGTGACTTGCGAATGCGAATCACTCACGTGGCTCAAATACTATCTGTTCAATGCTCTCGTCAGCTAGAGAAGCCACATCTGACCCTGCATGGTAAAGCAGATCTGCAAGTTGCACTTCAAGTGCAGAAATCTGCCCACCAATCAGATGGCTAGACGATTAAACTCAGTTCGAATAAAGATACGTGGCGGGCACTTGCTCTTGCCTCGCTTGTTCCTGCGGTCGGCGTCTGCAACAGCTAACACTGTTGTACTTGCTAAATTCAGACCTTACTGTCCCGTGCATGTGTTTCTTAGCTGCAGTATTCAGGATTCATGGTGAGAGCGTTGCTAGGTAGTGCTACATCGTCGTAATTCCATATTACATGATTTTTATCTCAGCTTTGCAGATGTGTTTTCAGTGTAAGCAGGGTTAGGTCTTGAGTCTATGTCTGATTTAGTCAGGATTATTATCTACTTTCGTTCGACCCATCTGCAGATGTTGATCGTTTTACAATTTACATTCTCGCTCACTTAATAGTATTGACTGGATTTGTAGGAATGTAGGGTAAGTTTTCTGTCTTTAAGGATATGTGGTACTGTATTTCCATATGATTCCCTGCTGAATATTTGTAGCTACAGTTCGTGAACCTTCACTCTTCTTCACTGAATAATAACTGTAATTAACCTCAAGTTTTTCTGTAACTATTTCCCTCCAGATATAGTTTCCCAGTTTACGACTTTTGTGTTAAGTCTACACCTACTCGTTCATCCTTTATTCATGTCAGTAGGCGATACGAGCAGTGCTTATTGGGAACAACCTGCTTTCAGTAGAATACTATTATAAACTGGTTTCAGGAGATAGCACATTTAATTCTCTGCACGCAATCTTCAGCCCACAAAAGTTTGGCTTGAGCTGCAGAGAACTTAGTCACGTGTTGTAGACCTGCAGACATCGTGAGTAGAGTTGCAACACAAGGTGCTGTTTGCATCTGCACTGCACTCGTTTTCTCTACAGGAGAAGACGCAACTACAACTTAAAGTTGATTTAAAATGGTTAGACGTCAGTACTGTAACACGTGTTAATCATCCCTTCCTGTACATCGTTGCCTGTGGAAGTGTGCTTACTACCAAATATTTCATTAACAGCAGGCCGATCTCGTTGTTGATTCATGAATCTAAATCTTCAACAAGAAGAGGAACATTTTCAGGGCATTGGTACTGGAAGCATCATCGCTAAGCACTTAGAGTTTAGTCTAACATCTACATCTACATCCATACTCCGCAAGCCACATGACGGTGTGTGGCGGTGAGTACCTTGAGTACCTCTATCGGTTCTCCCTTCTATTCCAGTCTCGTATTGTTCGTGGAAAGGATTGTCGGTATGCCTCTGTGTGGGCTCAAATCTCTCTGATTTTATCCTCATGGTCTCTTCGCGACATATACGTAGGAGGGAGCAATATACAGCTTGACTCTTCGGTGAACGTATGTTCTCGAAACTTCAACAAAAGCCCGTACCGAGCTACTGAGCGTCTGCAGGAGAGGTTTCCCCTGGAGTTTGTCAATCATCTCCATAACGCTTTCGCAATTACTAAATGATCCCGTAACGAAGCGCGCTGCTCTCCGCTGGATCTTCTCTATCTCTTCTATCAACCCAATCTGGTACGGATCCCACACTGGTGAGCAGTATTCAAGCAGTGGGCGAACAAGTGTACTGTAACCTATTTCCTTTGTTTTCGGTTTGCATTTCCTTAGAATTCTTCCAATTAATCTCAGTCTGGCAGCTGCTTTACCGACGATCAACTTTGTATGATCATTCCATTTTAAATCACTCCTAATGCGTACTCCCAGATAATTAATGGAATTAACTGCTTCCAGTTGCTGACCTGCTATATTGTAGCTAAATGATAAGGGATCTTTCTTTCTATGTATTCGCAGCACATTACACTTGTCTACATTGAGATTCAATTACCATTCCCTGCACCATGCGTCAATTCGTTGCAGATCCTCCTGCATTTCAGTACAATTTTCCATTGTTACAACCTTTCGATATACCACAGCATCATTCGCAAAAAGCCTCAGTGAACTTCCGATGTTATCCACAAGGTCATTTATGTATATTGTGAATAGCAACGGTCCTACGACACTCCCCTACGGCACACCTGAAATCACTCTTACTGCGGAAGACTTCTCTCTATTGAGAATGACATGCTGCGTTCTGTTATCTAGGAACTCTTCAATCCAATCACACAATTGGTCTGACAATCCATATGCTCTTACTTTGTTCATTAAACGACTGTGGGGAACTGTATCGAACGCCTTGCGGAAGTCAAGGAACACGGCATCTGTCTGGGAACCCGTGTCTATGGCCCTGTGAGTCTCGTGGACGAATAGCGCGAGCTGGGTTTCACACGATCGTCTTTTTCGAAACCCGTGCTGATTCCTACACAGTAGATTTCTAGTCTCCAGAAAAGTCATTATACTCGAACATAATACGTGTTCCAAAATTCTACAACTGATAGACGTTAGAGATATAGATCTAGTTCTGCATATCTGTTCGACGTCCCTTCTTGAAAACGGGGATGACCTGTGCCCTTTTTCAATCCTTTGGAACGCTACGCTCTTCTAGAGACCTACGGTACACAGCTGCAAGAAGGGGGGCAAGTTCCTTCGCTTACTCTGTGTAAAATCGAACTGATATCCCATCAGGTCCAGCGACCTTTCCTCTTTTGAGATATTTTAATTGTTTCTCTATCCATCTGTAGTCTATTTCGATATCTACCATTTTGTCATCTGTGCGACAATCTAGAGGAGGAACTACAGTGCAGTCTTCCTCTGTGAAACAGCTTTGGAAATAGACATTTAGTATTTCGGCCTTTAGTCTGTCATCCTCTGTTTCATTACCATTTTGGTCACAGAGTGTCTGGACATTTTGTTTTGATCCACCTACCGCTTTGACATAAGACCAAAATTTATGATTTTCTGCCAAGTTGGTACATACAACTTTACTTTCGGATTCATTGAACGCCTCCCGCATAGCCCTCCTCACTCTACATTTCGCTTCGCGTAATTTTTGTTTGTCTGCAAGGCTTTGGCTATATTTATGTTTGCTGTGAACTTCCCTTTGCTTCCGCAGCAGTTTCCTAACTCAATTGTTGTACCACGGTGGCTCTTTTCGATCTCCTACGATCTTCCTTGGCACATACTCATCTAACGCATATTGTACGATGGTTTTGAACTTTGTCCACTGATCCTCAACACTATCTGTACTTGAAACAAAACTTTTGTGTTGAGCCGTCAGGTACTCTGTAATCCGTTTTTGTCACTTTTGCTAAACAGAAAAATCTTCCTACCTTTTTTAATATTTATATTTACGGCTGAAATCATCGATGCAATAACCGCTTTATGATCGCTGTTTCCTTTTCAGCGATAACTGTTTCAAATACTTCGGGTCAGTTTGTCACCAGAAGGTCTAATATTTTATTGCCACGAGTCGGTTCTCTGTTTAACTGCTCAAGGTAGTTTTCAGATAAAGCACTTAAAATAATTTCTCTGGATTCTTTGTCTCTGCCATCCGTTATAAAGATTTGAGCCTCCCAGTCTATATCCGGCAAATTAAAATCTCCACCCAGAAATATAACACAGTGGGGAAATCTACTCGAAATATGGGGAAATCTACTCGAAATATTTTCCAACAGTTGGTAGTCAGCTTTCACTGTTCTCGTCCATATAAAATCCTCGTCTAATATTGTGCTTGTAAAATGCGAGCGCCAAAACAAGTCTCGTTCCCACAATGACCAAGACTCAACAGAAAGAGTCAGTATGAGCGTAGCTGATCCAACGAGCTTCTGGACAGTAATTTGTGGCAAATCTGCCTGGTAATGTAAGCAGCTTATGCTGTATTGTCGGCCAAAGATGAAAGTGGTCCTACAAGTGATCGCCTTCTAGATTGACAACAAGATTGAAACGTGATCGCACAGCCAACACTTCTGTCCTGTAGTTGTGGCCCAGCGATAATCGCTGGAGAGACTGATGATTTTTCTCTGACTTTATCCACTGTCTAATACATTGTACAGCAAGCCATTGGGATGAGAAAGTGTAATGGGAAACGCTGACACTGAAGAGCTGTTAAAGTAATTGCAAATGCAGTAGTCATTGCCAGTACACATCATTGTCGCCAGTGCCCATAATAGCAGTATGTTAGTGAATTTGAACGCAGCGGAGGAAATGAGGAAATGAGTCTGCCACCAGACGAAATTTTGAGTTTTGCAGAGCGTTTCGTTACCACGGTTCTTTGTGTGAGGCAGCGTTGGACATAAGAGGGTCGTTCCGGATGATTGCATACTGGATCACGCAGTGTGACAACAGTAAAGGAATACTGCCAACTTATTCGCATGCATATGCGACTTAGCAGCGCTTCTGCACGACGCTGGCAGTCAGTACGGGCCAGGGCGGTGCTGTTGCTTGTGGAGTGCTGGTTATTCCTCGTGTTTTACCGTGCCTGTCTATACACATCGATAAAACAAATTTCTCATTATGCTAGGTTGGAACGGTTTGTCGAAGTGAAAAGATTCTGATTTAAAAATAATTTTGTTTGTGATGGGAAACAAACCGACGCTTTGCATCGACATTGGGCGTCCCATGTGTAGGTTCCGTATGGGTGGCCTCCAGCTACACGTCGCGAAAACCAAATTGCAAATTTCTGCCAAAACACTCGTGAAAGAGATAATCTGTGTATATGTCGGTATGGTGACGAAGACCGAAGAACCGTTCTTTCAGTGTGTATGCACAGTACGCCCGATCACTTACAGGAACCAGGAACTGCGAGTAAGGGCTTCACGCGTACTTGACACTACGTCTGTAGTATGCAACAGGTTGGGATTTTGGGTGGGATGGGAAGCATGGTCGGATTACCGAGGCGATCGAGAAGACCGTCCTCGTTAAGCGGGAAATCCAGGTTCGACACACACACACACACACACACACACACACACACACACACACACACATACACACACACACACACACATGTGTGACGCTTTAGGGCCAGACGTATTCCAGTTCCATCGTCTGTATCCTAAGCACGACAATGTGCAGTCATCTATGGTGAAGAATTTTTAAGTCTCTTCGAAGGAGGAGAGATACCACTTGTTGCCTGGACTTCACGTTACCTTGACGTCCGTCGAATATGTCTTTCGTAGGGTTGGAAACTAAACAACTCAGCACGGAAGCAAGAGAAGGATAGAAAGCAGACTAGTACAGGCAAAGAAGACACTCATGGCCAAAGGAAATGTACTAGTGTTAAACATCTGCCTTGAGTAGCTGTACTGAGTAAATCAAGAACTGTGCGTAAAAAGGCAATGTACAGAATAGTAGGGCGTGAGATGTGGTGCTATGGAAGGAAGTTCAAATTTGGGTAGACTAATAAGATAAGAAATGGTAGGTTCAACACAGAATCGCTGTGAACAGGAAAACATTAGCAAGAAGAAGGAGCAGGACCACAAAGTGTGCGCGTGTATTAAAACACTTAGGAATAACTGATATGGTACTTGGAAGGGCAGTGGGGGAAGAGAGAGATTGAAATGCATCCCACACATAACTGGGGTTGTTTGGTGCAAGTACTGCCTTTGATAAAGAGAAATTAGTAGCGTTTACCATCAAAGCAGTCAGACCACTGATGACAAAAAAGGTTAGTTCACACCCATGTATCTGAGGTTTGCTGCAAGCAAGAGGTACTGTTCCAAAAGAAGCGCCAACCTGAAGCATCACTCTACGCTTTCTTCTTGTCCTGTACATTGACGAATGTGTACGGTATATTTGGCATTAACTTTGATGTTAAATGCATGCATAGTCATTGTTAGTGTGTCATCGTAGTGCACACTTCGGTGACAGGAGCAAAACATACTACATACCGATTACGATTTCTTTAGCATCGTAGAGCGTTATGTAAATCATTCTGAAGGATGATGGTTTCACCTTTAACTGTCAAGTTTATTTCACTTCACTTTCTTGCAATTTTAACCGTAGAATCATTTTCAAGTGGACAGTTTTGTATTTTAGCGTCTGTCAAAAAATTAATCATCCTCTAAAATACATGAACAGTCAACGCCGTGATCAACACAATTCAAGTGTTGGATGTTGTTGGATTATAGGCTAGATAAATTACTATACAGCTGAAATTACAATGGTAATGAACTCAGTCTTTCTGCTCTCTCATTCATATTGACTAGCACATATTTTCCCGTAAACCTTTCTTCTAATCCTTCCCCTACCACTGCGTTCCACCCTCTTTGACTTTTAGACATTCGTTTCCCTTCAGATACTAAATTACCCGTTCAATATGGGCATATACTTTCTCTCTCTTCATCTTCTACTTGCGAGGTAAGCTTGTATACCTGAACTATCGTTGTCGGTGTTGGTTTGCTGTCGAATACGATGAAAATCCTACCTCTGCACTGTTCGCGTTAGCTAGCTGCTCTACTTTCTTGTTCGTAATGAATCCTACTGCCGTTATACCATTTCCAGCTGCTGTTGATATTATCCTATATTTGTATGACCAGAAATCCTTATCTTCTATCCATTTCACTGAGACCCCCCCCCCCCATGTCTAGACTGAGACTTTGCATTTATCTTTTTCACGGCGTCACCTCTCCCTTGGAAGTCGCCTCTCGGAGATCCGAATAGAGGTTTAATCTGGAATTGCCAAAGAGGATATCATCATGACACTTCTCCAATTGTGGGTGGTATGTCCTGTGGACACATCTTATATGTATTTACTTCAGTGGTTTCCATTGCCTTCATTGACGATTCTTCCTCCTTCTCGGGACAGTATCCCACGATAAGAAAGTGCCCTCTTTGACAAGGCCGTTACTAGAGCTAGAGTGACTACCTATACCGGAATTCTTCGGCAGCCATTGCTGATAATTTTTATTCAAAACTTAAGCAGTGGATGGGATCGAAGCTGCGACCCTTGGCGTAATATTACTAATCAAAGACGCTACCCTCTTTATTTTTTTATTCGAAACCGGAATCTCCTACATAGTTTTTCTCGTCTCTCCCTATTATAAAGGAACCTATCTCAAAAGCTCTGTTTGTCATCGCCACTTTGACCCTAAAAAAAAAATATGAACCACATCAGGCGTTGGCCCCTTACCGCACCTATTCCAATGGTTCTACCTAAACTAAGAAGGGAGGAAAGGGAAGGGGGGGAGAGGGTGTCTTATGTACGTAACAGAGAAAAAGGGTTTTTTCGAATGATCGTGGTTTTCTTACTACTTGCTTAACCTGTGGAGTTAAGTCCGTGAAGTCACCCGTAGCCGTGAAGAAATCTATGCACGTCTTCTCTAAAATAAAGGGAAATACCATTGGGGGTCATAATATCAAAAATCCAATAATAATGGATCAGATCAGATCAGCTGCTCATCGCAGGGACATTCCAACTACGCGGCGTGTAGTAGAAACCACTCCAAAGATGTTGGGAAAGTATTGCCAGTATTTCGGTTTACGGAGAATGGTGCAAGGTCGGTCGTTCGCGTAAGTTCAAAAACCGAGAATACTTTTCACGGCAGTCGCAAAAAAAAAAAGAAAAAGAAAAAAAACAACGTTCACAGGATAATCTTATTCTTGGGTAGGACACGTCATCCTGGAACATCATCAATCACATGCTGTGTAAATCGGTCAGGAGTGGCACATGTGAGAAAGGCCAGATTTTGCTGGACCAAGCGCCAGATGTCTGCTACCGGACCACAAAAGAAGCGATGATAGTCCACGTCAGGCACTCCGCATGCGATACAAAGGAGATAGTTGGCGAGGAGAACTTGGTGGAGAAGAGAACGATTTGGTTGTTTGCCATTGACGGAGCCATACCACCCGTAGCGTGCAGTAGTGTCAAGAAAAGGGGCGTTCACTGCCCGCCGTTTACTGCGCCATCTGCATTACGGGTACTTCTATTCTATCTCACTGGAGACCCGGGACAGTTGTATCGCAGTGTAGGCAGCCTTCGTCGATAACAAGTGCAAGAACGGAACCCTTAGACCACGTGTGGATGATCCGCAACAGAGGTAGGCTAGCAAGTACAGCGAAAAATTAAAAGTAGTGTACTAGTATGAAACATAGGTCTTAAACTGGGTAAGAAATTACTTATAATGCATGGAAGGAAATGACGGAATGGTGGAAAAATCGGGAAAAAAATGCATTTGAGATATGGTGCTACAGATGGGTGTTGACAGTTAAATGAACCGATGAGAAATGGAAAGGTTGTATACAGAGTCGACGAGGAGAGGAAGGTGTCGAAAATACTGGCTAGAGGAGGGGAGACGACAGTAGGACATGTGTTAAGGCATCAGGAAGTAACGTCTGTGGTACCAAAGAGAGGTGTAGGGGAAAAAACTGTAATGGCAGATGTTTATTGATTGTAGTGTAGACTCTGATACTGTGAAGTGAAGACACTGACACAAGAGAGAAAGTCGAGGCAGGCTACTTCAAATCAGAAGAGTGGTGAGCACATTTCCTCCCCCCCCTTTTGTTTGTGTTTTGTGCAAACTGCCTAGTTCTCACTGAGATACATGAAAATCGATTTCATCGCAGAACGAGCTACAGTATGGTATGACACCGACTGCGGAACAGTGGAGAACTTATACGTGAACCACTGTTAGTAACCACCACTGTAGGGAAGTAACTGTTCCGCATACTGTGGTTTCTTTTCCATTCATCTGTGTATTATTCTTGTCAACAATATGGATGCATAAACTGTTGAGCTGATTATGTAATAATTTTCACAGTTGTCAATTCCTGCTGTCTTCGGAATTGTGTGCATGATACTTTTTCGAAATTCTGATGGTATATTGCCAATCTAATACATTCTACACTCCAGCGTGAATACTTGCTTTGTTGCCTATCGCCAGTTATCTATTACTTCAGCCTAATCTGAACTTAAGTTGTCCAAAACTCATTTAAATTCTAAAATAGTAGCCCCTATCTTTTTTCTGTCGACTCTTAACGTCATCAGACAAGTCCTTCCCCTATCCGCACTCTCCTCTGCGTTTAACAATGGAATTCCCATTGCATTCTTACTGTTAATACCCTAATTTTAATTTTTACCTGATTTGGATCTTCTACAAGCTGAGTCAGCCTCTCCGACGATCATTTCATTTTCGATTTCTTCACACGTTTCCTGAAACCATTGACCTTAGCTTCCTTGCAGTTTCTGTTTATTTGTAAGTGATTTATGTTGCTGTATTACACTAAACGTTTTTGTACTCCTCCCTTAGGTCGAACAATTGAGGTATTTCTTCTGTTACCCACGGTTTCTTCTGAGTTACCTTCCTTATATCTGTGCCTTACTGTCAAACATCCGCGTTTGCAATTTTTTGAGATGTCCACTCACCTACAGCTTAACTGCCTATTGTGATATTCTTTATCTCAGTATATACATCCTTAGTGAACCTAAAACGTGTCTCATCATTTCTCAATATTTCAGTATTCCACTTCTTTCATGATTGATTCTTCCGTACGATTTTCTTGAAGTTCAGTGTGTTCTTTATCGTTCTAAATGATTGAATGTGTCTATATCCGCTCAGAGGTACGCCGTGAAGTCCAATATCTGAATTCGGAATCTCTGTGTGGCCACGACGTAATTCATCTGGAATCTTCCCGTCCCCAGATGTTTTTCAAGTATACCTTCTCCTCTTATGATTCTTTACAGAGTATTCGCTATTAACATCTGAAATTTATAGTAGAACGCTATTTCTCTTTCTCGTCTCTCATTCCTACAGCCTATCTCGTATTCTCTTGCATTCTTTTCTCCTATTTCTTACCTTCCACTGCGCTCCAATCCTAATGATTATAAGATTTTCCTCTCCCTATACATAATGAATTACTCGTTTAGTATCCTCATATGCTTCCTCTGTCTCTTCACCTTCTGCCTGCGACTTCGCCAAGTGTACCTGAGCTATTGTTTCCGGTGTTGTTTTACTGTCGAGTCGTGAGGACAACCCTACCACTGAACTGCTCACAGTAGCTCGTTGTCTGCCCTACTTTCCAATTCGAAAATTATTCTTCTCCCGTTTTACCGTTTGCTGCTGCTGTTGATGTCACTCTGCATTCGTCTGACCAGAAATCCTTATCTCCTTTCCATCTTACCTGACTTTCCTCCATTGTATATAGACTGAGCCTTTGCATTTCCCATTTCAGATTTTCTAGTTAGACATTAACGAACCCGTGGTCTAGGGGTAGCGTCTTTCATTCATAATCAAAACGTTTTCGGTCCCTTGTTAGATCCCCGCCACTGCCTAAATTTTGATAAAAAATCAGCATTGGCGGCCGAAGACTTCCGACATAAGAAGTCAGCCTCATTCTGCCAACGGCCTTGTCAAAGAGGTCAGAGGAGCGGACGGAGGTTCAGGGCACTCTCTTGTCCTAGGGGTGGGAAATTGCCCCTAAAGGCGGAAGAATCAGCAATGATCAACGACAAGAGGATGCAGAAGGCAATGGAAATCACTGCATTAAAGACATGTAACGTGTATCCACAGGACATGTGGCCTGTAATTGAAGAAGTGTCATGATGATCTCTCCATTGGCAAATGATTCCGGGAGGGGACTGCCAAGGGGGAGGTTACCATGAGAAAAAGATTGAATAATCTACGAAAGGATAACATTCTACGAGTCGGGGCGTGGAATGTCAGAAGCTTGAACGTGGTAGGGAAACTAGAAAATCTGAAAAGGGAAATGCAAACGCTCAATCTAGATACAGTAGGGGCCAGTGAAGTGAAGTGGAAGGAAGACAAGGATTTCTGGTCAGATGAGTATCGGGTAACACCAACAGCAGCAGAAAATGGTAAACAGGTGTAGGATTCGTGATGAATACGAAGGTAGGGCAGAGGGTGTGTTACTATGAACTGTTCAGTGACCGGGTTGTTCTAATCAGAATCGACAGCAGACCAACACCGACAACGATAGTTCAGGTATACATGCCGACGTCGCAAGCTGAAGATGAACAGATAGAGAAAGTGTATGAGGATATTGAAATGGTAATGCAGTATGTAAAGGGGGACGAAAATCTAATAGTCATGGGCGACTGGAATGCAGTTGTAGGGGAAGGAGTAGAAGAAAAGGTTACAGGAGAATATGGGCTTGGGACAAGGAATGAAAGAGGAGAAAGACTAATTGAGTTCTGTAACAAGTTTCAGCTAGTAATAGCGAATACCCTGTTCAAGAATCACAAGAGGAGGAGGTATACTCGGAAAAGGCCGAGAGATACGGGAAGATTTCAATTAGATTACATCATGGTCAGACAGAGATTCCGAAATCAGATACTGGATTGTAAGGCGTACCCAGGAGCAGATATAGACTCAGATCACAATATAGTAGTGATGAAGAGTAGGCTGAAGTTCAAGACATTAGTCAGGAAGAATCAATACGCAAAGAAGTGGCATACGGAAGTACTAAGGAATGACGAGATACGTTTGAAGTTCTCTGACGCTATAGATACAACAATAAGGAATAGCGCAGTAAGCAGTAC
Organism: Schistocerca piceifrons; assembly: GCF_021461385.2. Classification (NCBI taxonomy): domain Eukaryota; kingdom Metazoa; phylum Arthropoda; class Insecta; order Orthoptera; family Acrididae; genus Schistocerca; species Schistocerca piceifrons. Next base: position 413,942,588 of record NC_060140.1, read on the forward strand.
AGTTGAAGAGGAATGGACATCTCTAAAAAGGGCCATCACAGAAGTTGGGAAGGAAAACATAGGTACAAAGAAGGTAGCTGCGAAGAAACCATGGGTAACAGAAGAAATACTTCAGTTGATTGATGAAAGGAGGAAGTACAAACATGTTCCGGGAAAATCAGGAATACAGAAATACAAGTCGCTGAGGAATGAAATAAATAGGAAGTGCAGGGAAGCTAAGACGAAATGGCTGCAGGAAAAATGTGAAGACATCGAAAAAGGTATGATTGTCGGAAGGACAGACTCAGCATACAGGAAAGTCAAAACAACCTTTGGTGACATTAAAAGCAACGGTGGTAACATTAAGAGTGCAACGGAAATTCCACTGTTAAATGCAGAGGAGAGAGCAGATAGGTGGAAAGAATACATTGAAAGCCTCTATGAGGGTGAAGATTTGTCTGATGTGATAGAAGAAGAAACAGGAGTCGATTTAGAAGAGATTCCATCAGAATTTCTAAAATCATTGGGGGAAGTGGCAACAAAACGACTATTCACGTTGGTGTGTAGAATATGAGTCTGGCGACATACCATCTGACTTTCGGAAAAGCATCATCCACACAATTCCGAAGATGGCAAGAGCTGACAAGTGCGAGAATTATCGCACAATCAGCTTAATAGCTCATGCATCGAAGCTGCTTACAAGAATAATATACAGAAGAATGGAAAAGAAAATTGAGAATGCGCTAGGTGACGATCAGTTTGGCTTTAGGAAAAGTAAAGGGACGAGAGAGGCAATTCTGACGTTACAGCTAATAATGGAAGCAAGGCTAAAGAAAAATCAAGACACTTTCATAGGATTTGTCGACCTGGAAAAAGCGTTCGACAATATAAAATGGTGCAAGCTGTTCGAGATTCTGAAAAAAGTAGGGGTAAGCTGTAGGGAGAGACGGGTCATACACAATATGTACAACAACCAAGAGGAAGCAATGATGGAAATAAAAGAAAGGTTCAGGAGTGGAATTTAAATACAAGGTGAAAGGATATTAATGATACGATTAGCTGATGACATTGCTATCCTGAGTGAAAGTGAAGAAGAATTAAATGATCTGCTGAACGGAATGAACAGTCTAAAGAGTACACAGTATGGTTTGAGAGTAAATCGGAGAAAGACGAAGGTAATGAGAAGTAGTAGAAATGAGAACAGCGAGAAACTTAACATCAGGATTGATGGTCACGAAGTCAATGAAGTTAAGGAATTCTGCTACCTAGGCAGTAAAATAACCAATGACGGACGGAGCAAGGAGGACATCTAAAGCAGACTCGCTATGGCAAAATAGGCATTTCTGTCCAAGAGAAGTCTACTAATATCAAATTTAATTTGAGGAAGAAATTTCTGAGAATGTACGTCTGGAGTACAGCATGTATGGTAGTGGAATATGGACTGTGGGAAAACCGGAACAGAAGAGAATCGAAAGATTTTGAGATGTGGTGCTATAGACGAATGTTGAAAATTAGGTGGGTTGATAAGGTGAGGAATGAGGAGGTTCTACGCAGAATCGGAGAGGAAAGGAATATGTGGAAAACACTGATAAGAAGGGACAGGATGATAGGACATCTGCTAAGACATGAGGGAATGACTTCCATGGTACTAGAGGGAGCTGTAGAGGGCAAAAACTGTAGAGGAAGACAGAGATTGGAATACGTCAAGCAAATAATTGAGGACGTAGGTTGCAAGTGCTACTGTGAGATTAAGAGGTTAGCACAGGAAAGGAATTCGTGGCGGGCCGCGTCAAACCAGTCAGTAGACTGATGACCAAAAGTTAGACATTCAAACTTCTGACATTCCATGATATAGTATGATACCTCTTTGTGTTTATTCAACCTTTCTCTCGGGATTACCTCCCCGTTGAAGACCCTTCCCGGAGATTCGAACTTTGCACTAATCCATGGTGAGATCATCAAGACACTTTTAAATTACGGCTGCATGTCTTGTGAGTGCAAACGCGTGTCTTAAATGCAGTGAAGTCCATTTCCTTTGCATCCTCATGCCTCTGATCATAGTTAATTCTTCCACAATGCAAGGGGCAGTTTCCCACTCCAAGGACAAGCCAGAGGGGTGGGGGGGAGGGGGGGGCTGATTGTAGCGCAGTGGTTAGCACACTCGACTCGCATTCGCGAGGACTACCATTGAAACCGTGAGCGGACATCCTGATTTAGGTTTTCCATGTTTTCCCTGAATCGCTTAAGGAAATTCCGGAATGATTCCTTCGAAAAGGTACGGTCGCTTCCCTTCTCCATCCTTCCCTAATCCGAACTTGTGCTCTGTCTCCAATTACCTTTTTGTCAACCGGACGTTAAAAACTGATCTCTTCCAAGGACAAGAGATAGCCCTGAAACACTGTCCCCTCATCCACATTCTTTGAGAAGGTCTCTGGCAGAACGAGGGCAACTTCTTACACAAAGAGCCTCTTCCACCATTGATGGCGATTTTTGTTCTTCAATTAAGCAATGGCTCGGTTCGAATTCGGGATCCGGGACCTTTTGGTCAGTAGCCAAAGACCACTACACCTTTTTTGTATGTATCTTCTTTCTTTCGATTCTTCGTTGAGTTCTGTTCTGTGTGGATGTCACATGACATCTTTCAGTTCCATGGATGAGGACCTTTACTCAGTTTTACTATTTCGGATGGTGGCCAGTCGCCTGACCACACAGGCTGAGCTACCGTGCCGATGTCCCTACACCACCGGTTCTGCGGTAAACTGCACGAAATTTTTCCAAAGCTCTGCTAAATTGAATGCCTATGTCTTCCCAGTTGATCCTACTTCTTCTCCTGTGACGTCATAAGATAGTTCCTCCCTCTGTAGATATCCGCATTGTATTTTTCTATGTTTTCTCTATTTCCTCTGCACGGACTAGCAGAATTATTTTGTCATTCATGAGAATACCTTCAATTTCACCAAAAGTTGCTTCCCCTTTGTATAAGCTGAATCTGTGCTTCTGAAGGCTATTTTATTTTCGATTTCTTAACATTTTTCCAGCAGCCATTTCACTGCAGGTCCCCTAATTTCTTTTATTGATTTCACTCCTTTGTGACTTGCCTCGCGGGGTATCCGCGCGGTCAGGGGCGCCTTGTCACGGTCCGTGCGGCTTTCCCCGTCGGAGGTTGGAGTTCTCCCTCGGGCATGTGTGTGCGGGTGTGTTGTCGTTAGCATAAGTTAATTTAAGTTAGATTAAGTTGTGTGTAAGCTTAGAGACCGATGATCTCAGCAGCTTTGCCCCATAGGACCTTACCACATATTTCCAAAATTTTCCCCTTTGTGGCTCATTGCCGCAGTCCTTTCTTTTCCCGACCTTTTTGCGTCAACTCTTTTGGTCAATGAGTATGAATATTTCTTCTGATACGTAATGTTCATCTGTCCAAACCTGTGACTGATCTTTCAGGTATGTTGATTCACCTACAACTGATCTGGTTACTGTGGTACTATTTGTGGCTGTATCTCAACTACAGAGATCTTCATATGGACGGCGCCATTCGTTAGTACTTCAGTATTCGAGATACGTACCTAACAATCATTTCTGACCATTTCTTAAGTTTCAGAATTTGATGTAGGCAAATGCGAATCCTAAGACAGATGAGAGCCATTTATCACTCTGATTACCTAAGAGCCCCACAATTTTTCTTTTTTTTGATTTACTGAAGTAAAGGAGAGTCGATACGTTCTGGATGTAATTATAAAACAACATTATATGAAATATGTAACGGAAGCGCCGGCCGGAGTTGCCGAGCGGTTCTAGGCGCTACAGTCTGGAACCGTGCGACCGCAACGGTCGCAGGTTCGAACCCTGCCTCGGGCATGGATGTTTGTGATGTCCTTAGGTTAGTTAGGTTTACGTAGTTCTAAGTTCTAGGGGTCTGATGACCTCAGTAGTTAAGTCCCTTAGTGCTCAGAGCCACTTGAACCATATGTAAAGGAAGCAAGAAAAGCCCAAAGGTAAACAAAACAGAGTAGGACACTGCTACAGAAGCATCGTAAACAGGAATCCCAAATGTAAAACAAGGCAAAATGGACAACCCTGA